>NC_027756.1:18939499-18955531 GCF_000695525.1 Brassica oleracea var. oleracea
GCCAACACCAAGAATAGACACGGTATTGCCGTCGATCTCAGGAAGATGGTGTTTTACGGATGGCTCGTGGAAGGAGGGTGCTAGGTTTTCAGGACAAGGTTGGCTTAGTATTTTGGAAGGTTTCGATGGATTACTGGGGGCGAGGGATGTAAGGGCTAGTCTTTCGCCTCTTCATGCGGAGATGGAAGCACTTTTATGGACAATGGAATGCATGAGGAACTTACGTCAATTTCATATTACGTTTGCAACAGATTGTTCTCAATTGGTGAAGATGGTTTCGGAACCAGAAGAATGACCAGCTTTTGCAACATATTTGGAAGATATCAAGACCCTGAAAGAGAGTTTCACCCGATCAGAGATCATCTATGTACCACGGACGCAAAATTCAAAGGCGGATATTCTAGCACGCAGTGCTAGAAAACAGCCGTCTTTCGTCGTTCACATGGATGCAGATCACCCGGTTTGGTTCACAGAGTCAATATGAGTCTGTATTGTTGATGACAAAAAAAAAAAAAAAGAATGAACAAATGAACAAACGAACAATACCTTACCCAGATAATTTTATTAAAGCTAAGAAAAAATACGAGGTGGAAACAAATAAGCTCGCAAACAAGTGAGTAAGACAATGGGTAAAGCTCAAAATTATGTGAGATGATCACTCTCTCTAAGTTTTCTTTCTAGATTCTTTTCTCTCAGAATTCTGGAGCCAAACCTGATGTGTGCTTGTTGTGAGTTTAGTAGACCTTAGTAGGCACTCTTCCATGATCAGGGTACCACACCCGTCTTCAACCAAGATTGAATCGAAAAATGGGAGCTTCACACTTTGGTATTGTTGAAAACGAGATTCATTAAAAACTAAAATCAATTTCGAATAACAAAATGATATCTCTCATTTAAAAACTTGTATTTTCAAGGTTTTACCAAAAAATACTAAAGTGTATGTCACGGTACCAAGTGTCAAGAGGGACATGTTTCACGGGCTCGAGTGTTTTTATTAATTATCCGTATACATCGCATTAGACACTCCAACAAATTTCTTTCTGGCTATATTATCTAACACACCATAAAAAATAAAGAAGAAATCTATTTAGAATATAAAAAGCTAATGGAATCTTATCCTATCTGACTTGTCGAGAGACAACATATATATTACTGCCAGGTTAACACACCAATATCAATTTCTCTAACTATTTGTCGTCCCAGTGTGCCATTACTCAAAGTTGTACATGCATCGTAGTACTGTCACTCTGAGGAGAAAAGAAAATTGCATGTTTTTAAAATACTGCAAACATCTAACTATAACGTTATTGAAAATTGCATGTTATTATATACTGCAAACATCTGCTTATAATGTTATTCTGTAAAAAAACTATTGTAGTTTGCAACGAAGTAATAAGTAGATAATAATTTATTTATAAAAATATCCTTACCTAATTCCATTAAGTATATATATATATATATAAAACTAAAACTAAAAAAAAAATATTATTAAGAGAGACTATTATTAATATAATCCAAACGCATTGCACAATGATGAGATAAGTTTTGGGAAAATAAAACTAACATATAAGGATTATATCCCTAAACTATGTCATAAAACCTTATAATTGCATGTGTTAAAAAAAAGAAACCTTATAATTGCAAGATTATGAAATCTTGTTATTATGCGATCTCATATTTGACACGTACGTACCTATAATATAATACCATCTCTACTATAGACACGACTACTTCTCCTCCTCTCCTCCGGCATCGTTTCCAGCGTCAATTATGCATTCACGACGGCGCCGATCTCTTAACGCTCCCCACTGATGCATTGAAAGATGAAGCTTTTTTCCGGCCATAAAAAAATCCCCCGCTTGCACTAGCGTAAGAATCTCTATGATCTTGGTCAAAGTATCTACCCTCAGATTATCGGCCTCGGCCAATAAAGTGGCCATAGCTTCTTCCTGCTTGTCGAGAGCTTGATCCACCATTGCGTTAGGCTCTCCCACGTGCTCCTCTGCGTAAGCCACGGTGGAGATGGGGATATCCGCCGCGTCTTCTTGCAGGCTCGAAACTTTCTTTGTCATCTTCTCTTCTTCGTCTATGATTTTTACATGCAACACGTTGATCTTTGCTAGTTGCTCCGCCGTTAGATCGCTGAGTGATGCGCCGCCACTACCTGTTGAACCAGACCAAATTGGATTAAATACCAACTAAAATTCTTTAATCAAAAACATAATTTTTAACCACAACCAACATATGTATAAATCTATGTGTTACATCATTTTGATTACGACAAAAAATAAGCCAAATATTTTCCGTATTAATAAACGAGATGGAATTATGTTATAATAAACCTGGACCAGATTATTAAAAACTAAACCGGGTGTTTATATCGAACAAACTAAACCAAACAACAAACCTAACTAAGGGGGTGTATTCAAGAGTTTCAAATGATTTGTATTAAAATGACAAATCCAGTGTTATTCAAATGAGGATTTTAAAAAATACTTTCAAATCCAGTGTTGTTGAACTTGTCATTTTAAGAAACACTCTGAAATCAACTGTTATTGAACAAAATTTAAGTTGGAGATTTTATAATGGTTTAAATATTTTTAGGGTGTTTGAGAGGGATTTCTAGAGTTATTTAACAAAAATCATACCAAATTCTAATATTCTCTTAAAATCATCTAAAAGCTCACTAAAATCAAATCATTTCAAATTTCATATTCAATACACCTATATATATATATATATAAGTTAACCGATACTGGTTTTGAACTCGGTCATCAGATTCTAACAAACGAAAATATGAGAAATCAGATCCATACCAAATCAATCATTCTCTTTCATACATCAAACGAACAAACTACAGTTACTTTCATTTGTAAATTTTAAAATCGAGTAAGATGTACCTGTCCAAACCAATCCAAAATTTTGTTAAACCGAATAGAAAAGTATTTTTTTGTTAAGTGATTCTTAAACCTTTTTTGAGAAAACCGAAAACGTCCAAACCCTTACCTGAATAATCGTAGCCGTCGATGTTACGGAGAAACTGAGTAACACGAATCTCGGTTTGGGACCCACACAAAGCATAAACGAGCCTAAAGAAAGAAGAAGGTCTACAACCACCCATCCAAAGAAGAGCGTTCTCTAAAGGAGTGTTCCACGACGGCGCATAATAGTTCGAGCTACATCGGTGAGATAAATCAGCTCTTTTTCCAGCGTAATTTTTGAAATCTCCAATGATGTTTTGTGTTAATTCACGGAGCTTGTTATCATCGGCGGCAGCGTCGGCGGTGCCTTCGTGAGTGCGCCGTTGAGCTAAGGCTTGTTTAAGCTCAGGGACGCGTTGGGATTGTAAACTCATCCACTGTTGATAACAACTTTCTTGAGCTTGTTCGATGTTCTTCCCTTTGTTCTCCATTTTTAATATAAGTAATAATATTATTGGTTACTTTTTTTGGGTGTGTTTGTATTTCTGATTCCATTTCGTGGGGGTTATATATAGTTAAATATTAATTAAGATAATGCACCATTACCATTTTTCTTAGTCTGGTTAATCATTATCTCTAAAAACGGATTGTGTAATATAATAATATTAAACTGTTCTTGATAATTAAATTGGAAAATATTATAAAATGCGAATAAAAGAAAATATAACTGTAAATTTTTGACAACTCAAAAAGTGAAACTGAACTTGGACCCCAAAAGAATAAGGGTTCATTGGACACGAATACATGCTTTGCGGTGAAAAGAAAATGAGCAACGCATGCATGCATGCAAAACGTGTAGGCCTAGAAGAGAATACAACTTGTCGTTCCAAAATAGTTAATTTGCCATTACTTTTAGTAAATTTGATGTATTTTTTTTTGCCATTTATTATTATTATAATAAGGGAACAAGATCCAACTGGACCAAACCCAAAACCATTACAACGAAGCCCAAAACAGGTTCAGAAAACTATCCTAAACCTCATCCAAGGGAAGTACGTCCAAAGACCCGACCCGAACAACAAAGCCAAAAAAAAAATACCGTCCCAAACGCCAACACGATGGCACACGTGTTGAGATCTCAACTGCAAGACACACGTGTCGCCAAATCCCTTCTCCTTCCTCCATCGCCGGAAGGAACACGCAACTATCACCGGAAACCGCACCCGATCATCACCACCATCCACGGCTGAGCTCCTTTCACGGAGAGCTTCCATCGACCCATGTCGAGATCTCATCCTGAGCCACCAAGCCGCCAATCACGAGATTAATAATCTTAATCAGTTTGGATGATATGGTTATTTGAAAAAGTTTTAATAAAATGTGTATATTTTTAAATAATCAGTTTTAGAAACAAAATTTAAATTTTCATATCATATAAAAGATAAAGATCGTTGATGGAGTGACTACAAACGAGACTTTCGACGAGTCAGAGCTTCTTTGGAAAAGCTTCGTTGTGGGTTGCTTCAATGGAGATGCTCCTCACGTAGGGTCGATTCACGAAATAGTCAACTGTATCTGGTTTTCTCCTAAGGCGGGGTCGAAGATTGACGTGTAATTCATCGAAAAGAATACGGTGCTTTTTCGTATTGAGAATAGCCAGATGAGAGATCGGGTTCTCAAAAGGAAATATTAGCATATTGCAGATCCTCTAGTCGTTAATGTTTAGTCACCGGAATCTGCTGTGCATCCTCCAGACTTTTCTGCAATGCCTTTGTGGGTTGACCTGAAGGGTGTTCCCAACAATCTTTATTCACACAAAGGCTTGAAGTGTTTGTCTAAGGCAGTTAGAAAATTTGTGAAGGCCCTTACAAGGCATTGATGAAGAGGTGGAGGAAGATCTAAAGGAGAAGAATGAAAAAGATATTGAGGAGAGGAAAATATTTGAGTGTAAAGCAGATGGAAAGAAGAAACAATCAGTGACAGACCCATTGTGGAGTAGGAAGCAAGCAACTGGTTCAGGCAAGAAGGGAACCTCAGAAAAAGCTTCCAATAGGAAGTTATGACGACGTTTTTTGCATGGAACATACGTGGATTCAACTTGCCACGTAAGCAGAGAGCCCTTAGATCCTGGATACAAGCTGAGAAGCCTTCTTTTGGTTGTTTGGTGGAAACAAGAGTGCAAAAGGACAATTACCAGCGGTCTATGCTTGCAGCTATGCCAACCTGGAACTCCCTTACGAACTACGCTTATCACCCACTGGGTACGATATGGGTTTTCTGGAATGATCAAGTTGTGGTAACGCATCTGCATATGAGCGCGCAGGTAATCACATGTGCTATTCAGATTCTGAGCACTGGTGAACAGTTTATATGCTCTGCGGTCTACGCGTTCAATATTGCTGCAAATAAAATGAGCTTGTGGGAAGAATTGAGAGGTGCGAAAGCTGCTTCTGATCATCTTAATCTTCCTTGGATCTTGATAGGAGACTGTAATGAAACACTGGCATCCAGTGAACATTCTAGGGTTCTATATTATCGAAGTGATCAAACAGGCATGAGACACTTTCAGGAAGCTATGAAAGATTGTTCAGTGATGGATTTGTTTTATAGATGCACCTTATTTACATGGTGGAATAAAAGATTGGAAGTTCCAATAAGCAAGAAACTAGATAGAGCTCTAGTGAATCAGAGCTGGCTGAATCGGTATCCACTTTCTTTAACACACTTCGAAGCTGGTAAAATTTCAGATCATGTGCAATGCCTGATACGTCTGGCTAGAGCCCTAAATGAAGCTAGGAAGCCATTTCGATTTTTTAACTATCTGGTGGAGCACAAGGATTTTTGCCTACTATCAAGGAAGTCTGGGATACTATGGATGCATTATATTAATCCAGGACAGCAATATCAAGGTTCCACCAGAAGTTGAAGCTTCTCAAGCAACCGCTCAGAGTGTTAAACAAAACGCATGATGGGAATCTGCCAGCTCGAACCTAGCAGGCTTACGAAGAGATGTGTGTATGCCAGAACATGGCACTGCTGGACCCAACGCCTGACATCTTTGCAACTACAGCTGAGGCAGAAGAGAGATGGATCAAATTGGCTCGCAAAGAGGAGAAATTTTATAGACAAAAGTCTTGTGTAAGATGGTTGCAAGCAGGAGATCAGTGCACAAAATTCTTTCACAGCGTGGTAGAGACAAGGGCAGCTAAAAACACTATCAGAAGCTTGGTTAATGCACAAGGTGAAGTTCTTACATCCCTTCATGATATCAAGAAAGAGGTGGTGTCTCATTTCCAAAACTTCATGCAAAGGACAAGATCCCACAACTGTTGACATTCCAGTCTCTTCCATGCAAGATTTACTAACCTATAGATCTTCTAGTGATGAAGCATCAGTGTTGGTTGGGCCTGTAACTGTGCCTGAAATCCAGCAGGCTCTGCGCTCCCTCCCGAATGACAAAGTCTCAGGTCCAAATGGTTTTACGAAGGAGTTTTTTGTCGCAGCATGGCCAATCATAGGAAGAGATTTTATAGTTGCAGTGCAGTCGTTCTTCCTATTTGGATTCATGCCGACATGAGTGAATGCAACCATTCTTTCACTAATCCCTAAGACAACAACTGCTCAGACCATGAAGGAGTACATGCCCATCGCCTGTTGCAACCTTCTCTACAAGGTGATATCCAAGGTACTAGCTAACACACTCAAGATTATCTTCCCTGCTGCAGTGGAACCCAACCAGTGTGCCTTCATCACGAAAAGGTTGCTTTTGGAAAATGTCTTACTTGCTTCTGAACTAGTCAATGGATATCACAAGAATACCTCCAAGGAGAAGTGTGCGATCAAATTTTATATTTCCAAAGCTTTTGATATGGTAAAGTGGTCCTTCATCATCTCTGTCCTACATGCTATGGGGCTGCCTACACAGCTTATTCACTGGATTACTCTGTATATCAACTGCTGCATTCTCTGTGTCCGTTAATGGAAGCTTAAAAAGTTTCTTCACCAGCGCCAGAGGCATAAGGCAAGGGTGATCTCTCTCGCCTTACCTATATGTCATCTTCAACAATGTACTGTCCAAGCTCCTTAACAAAGCTGCAGAAGAGGGAGAATTTGGCTATCATCCCCAATGTCAAGGCTTCAAACTCACACATTTGAGCTTTGATGACGACATATTGGTATTTACAAATGGCACATCTGAGTCGCTTCTTGGTGTTTTGGATGTTATGCGCCGGTTTGCTACTATGTCGGGACTCCATATCAACGCAGCTAAGTCTTCTATCTATGTTTCAGGAAATAGTGTGAGAAATCTCTTATCTACAACATCGGATTTGAGTATTGCAGTGGTACGTTGCCTATCCGTTATCTAGGCATGCCTCTCACTACCAAGACTCTCTCCCGCCATGACTATGAGCCACTATTAGACAAGAGGAAAAGCAGAATGCTATGTTGGACCAACAAAACACAATCTTTTGCAGGAAGATTACAGTTGATCGAATCTGTCATCACTTGCACAATTAACTTTTTGAGCACCGCTTTTATTCTGCATGCAAATTTCTTGGACACAATCGAAAGCATGTGTAGCGCGTTTCTTTGGTCATGATCACCTATGCAGACTCATAAGGCTAAGGTCAGCTGGGAGGATCTCTGTATTCCGAAGGAAGAGGGAGGTTTGGGTCTGAGAAAGCTTCAGGATTCATCTAAAACTTTTGCGCTGAAACTCATATGGAGGCTATTCACGCAACCTTTGTCTCTTTGGGTTAGTTGGGTTAATCACTATCTGCTCAAATACAACTCTTTCTGGGACGTGCGTGATGATCAAAAAAGCTCGTGGATGTGGAGGAAGCTCTTGAAGCTGAGGGATTTGGCTCATGAGTTTATGAAAGTGGAGGTTCGCGATGGGAAAACTTGCCATTTCTGGTTTGATGATTGGTTAGGTATGTGGCGTTTGATTGCTATTACAGGGGCCACTGGCACTACCTATATGGGGGTAATGCGCCATGCTAAAGTCTGTGATGCTGTGACAGAGGAAGGATGGAGTATCAGAGGTCATAGAAGTTGCCATTTTCATGACCTGCATAATAGTATTATGGCCGCGGAGCCTCCAAAGTTGGAGAAAGGAAGTGACATTTGCTTGTGGAAGCATGGAGATGATGACTACAGATCAACTTTCTCTTCAACTCGAACTTGGGATCAGCTTAGAGTTAAGAGAAGTAAAGTGGAGTAGAGCAAAGTGGTGTGGTTCGTTCAAGGGGTTCCTAGTTACTCTTTCATCACGTGGCTGGCCATTCGGAACAGGTTATCTACAGGTGATCGAATGAGATAATGTGGCATGCTGCATGGATGTGAAGTGTGTAGGGAAAGAGACGAGACACATGATCATCTCTTCTTCGCCTGCCCATACTCATACACGATCTAGGAGAGACTTGCACGGCAGCTGGTGGGAAATCTTATCAACCCAGACTGGCAATGGACAATGAGTCGACTGCAGCTAATGAGAGGAGAGGGGATGGACACAGTTGTAGTAAAAATGTTGTTTCAAACTACAGTCTATTACCTATGGAGAGAAAGAAATGCAAGGCGCCATCATCAGAAATGGACCTCTGCTGATCAATTGAGGCGGTTCATCGATAAGGCAGCAAGGAATCAAATTTACTCCCTCAGATACAAACCCAATCACAAGCTTGCTGGTTTACTTCAACGATTGTTCGAAGTAATGCTCTATTTTTTTCAGTCTTTAGTTTCCCTCTTTAAAATTATTCTTTTATAGAGCTTATGCTGTGTACATAACATTTTTTTGACGATAGATCAATTAATTTGAAATTTCATAAAAAAACGTATAAATAATAAGAAAAGTAACAACGGATTAAAAGCATATATATAAAAATGAAAATAATTCATGATTTATACATTGAATTTCTGCTGTAATTACAAGTAATTTACTTACTTTTCTAAAAAATGTATAACTAAAAGCAATAAAAGTTAATACAAAAGGTTAGCAATTATTTCTTGGATTCTTTAATAGTATGGATAAAAAAAATTAAAACAAATAGAAACATATGAAAATTGCTTAAAAAAACATCCGTATAAATACACTATTAGGCAGGAGTACGCTGCACTAAAATATATAAAACTCACCGATTTCTTGGTCGATAAGATATTACTAAACAGAGGTGAAGATAACAAAACCAAAAATAAATTGATCCAACAACATCTTCGGCTACTTACAAACGTAACATAAGTTCGCCAAGCCCATACAAGGCCACGTTAACAAATGTAATATCCAATGTCTCTAACAGCCCTATAAAATACAACTCACATACGTTCGCACTTACATATCTAACGACCTGAAGTCCACCATCTCTTTCAAATATCTCATAATGTAAAACAATTAATACAACATGAAACTAAACAATACCTAACAAACAATGTTACAATTATGTTTAAATAGAGATGACACATAATTCAAATTCCGCGTGTTGCGCGAAACAACCGTAATTAAATTAGAAACATAGTGAATATCAATTTAAGGGATATAATTGGTTCTATTTATAGCAGGGGATCTAGTCACGTATTGGGAGTTTCGAAACGTGCCACACGTGTCCCTTTTTGTGTGACGTGCTAAAGACAAGAGTATGTCATGCTTGTCGTTTTCTATCTGTCACTGTACTTCGTATATGTAGTATGTACACTGTAAGCTCAGGTTATGAACACTGGTTAATAAGTTAAAACGACACTCTAGATGAGCGGTGTTGCCACATTGATCAGGTGATACAGCACCGAAGTTCCACTCCGTAATACAGAGAGAACAACATTTTCATAAAACGACAAAAAAAATTATAAATGTTATGTGTTTTTTTGTGAGAAAACATCCTTTCATATATAGTATATCGCGATATAATCAATTCACACCTGACTTATATCAATGTGTAAAAACATACCTAAATTTTTGTAAATTTTAAATAACATACATATTATTTATCTGTTTGGCGAAATCATACACCAGTCACCACATCAACTACCATATCATCTAATTTTGCTAACGTAGATACTACATCAACTAATTTTACTGATAAAGATACTACGGGTACCTGTAAGGTTTAGTCGGATTTTGGTTCTATCTTGTAACACGTCCTAGGACCCATTCATGTAAGTATGGATCGGGATAGGATATAATACATCGGATTTAGATCGGTTTTATACTACATCCTAGAAACCAAAAAGTAACCATATATCATTTGGTTTTAGGTTATATTTGGATTTAGGTTATATCAAATATAATATTTTTATTAAACGACTATATATTTTTAAAACAAAATGTACACCTAGCATCCTTGTCAGCAAAATTAGTTGACGTAACATCCACACCATTAGAATTAGATGAAGTGGCATTTAATTTGGCGACTAGTGTATGATTTCGCCAAAAAAGATAAACAACATGTATGTTATTTGAAATTGTCGAAAGTTTTGGTATTTATTTGCACAGTGATATAAGCCGAGTATGAATTGAACACATCGCGATATGTTGGATATAAAATGGATGTTTTCCCATTTTTATACACCATGTGTAGTAACAATTTTTTTAAATTTAATTTTTTTTTCTGTTATTTTAGATTTTCTTATCATCCTACCTATATTTTAAATTAAATTTTAATTTAATTGGAAATTTATTTTAAATTATATTTAAGAATAGATATGTATATATTTAAAACTATAATCTTAGGTATAATTTTTATTTGGATAAAATATATTTAATTAATTTTTATAAATTAATTAAAAATTTAAGATAAAGTTGTATAGTTATCAAAATTATAACTAAACAGTATTTCTATAATTTGTAGATATATAGAAGAAATTAAAGATATTACGATTAAAAATTTATAATTTTCAAAAAAAATTTAAATAATTGAAAATATTTTATAGTAGGAAAATTATATAACTATAAAAATAGAAATAAATAAAATTTCGAAAATCAAACAATACAAAATAAACTTTATTTCTAGAACAAAAAACTGAAACCTAATCAGAACTAAACCGAGAATCAAACTATTCAATATAAAGTTTATATACTTAAAGATATAAATAATATTTAGTTTAAAATTATCAATATTCTAAAAATATTACTTATAAACAGAAATATACAAAAATTGGTTTATCCTAACAATTTTTTATCCGAAATGTTTAAAATTATCCGAGTTATCCAATATTTTATCAAAATAATTCTAAATATTATTTTACTTGAATTATTCAAAATTATTTGAAGACGGGAACCAAACCAAAACTGAATTTAACTCAAGATTTTAACGGATTAGAAGAATGTAATTGGAAGATTTTATGGATTACATTAAAATATTAAGAATAGATTTACTTTTATATTGGTTTGAAAAGATGATGCCATATATAATAATTTTTCTAATCACGGGCTTGAAATTGTTTATCAAATATATAAATAATCAATATGTTGATTAATTTATTCATTTATAAAAATTTACTTTTTTAATTTAGAAATAATTTATATAAAATTTTAGCATAAATATTGAATTTATTTTTAGCACATTGAAATTTATTTTATCCATTAACTAACTTAATATTTATCTCTTTAAAATAAATGCAACATAACTTTTATCATATATAAAAAAACTTCTAACATATGTTTTTTGCATATCTTTTCTCCTGAAAATGTTTTGGCTCGTTAGTTTATATACAGGGTCGGCTCAACACTGTTAGGGGCCCTAGGACAAAATTTTTTTTTTCACCTTTTAAAATTTATATGCAGATAATGTTTAAAATATTTTTAAAATTTAATCAGTAAAATTTTATATGTTTTGTAAAGAAAATAAAACTATATACATATCATATAATTTTAGGTTCTTTTCAATTTTATTTATTATATTTATAATTTTGTATATATAAAAATATAGATTTATAAAAAAATTAGACTCTTTAATTATTATTATACGGGGAATACGAGCTTGAGCCGGAGCGGTCCGGTCGCACGGCTTGTCCCCCAATGAGCCGGCCCTGTTTATATGTCACAGTTCGGGTAAAGTCTTATTTTTCTATATCAGGGATTCATTTATAACTGATTATCCATAAATTAAAGTAAAAAGAAAAACCAAAAGAATGTTTCATTCTTCGAAGAGAATGCTAATCTTCGTTGAATCGCCCCTAGCCTTTTCACCTTTCTAACTGTAAAGTAGTTGTATATATTTTATCATGCAGGCTAAAAAACAATTATCAGGTACTTGTTACTTAATTATTTATATTAAAAAAATTATATATCAGCGTTCCTGTTTTAGCAGATGTTCCATGAACCACAAAGTTTTTTTTTTGTTTAATTCTATATTTTCATACTTGTGTTGAATTATTCAACTATAATACTATCAGTTTTCCTCAAATTGTAAAAAAAAAATTAAAAAAAACCACAAAATGTTTTATTCTTCGCAAGAAGTGCTCAATTTCGTTGAATTGGTCCTACTCTTTTCGCTTTTTCTATTTTTGTACATTAACTACACTACAAGAAAACATGAGATTAACGACGGTGGTATTCCTCTGTGAGTTCGTCGTAAAAGAGACTTTACGAGGAATTAGCGAGGAAACACGTTTCGTCGTTACTCGTTCGTCGTAATGCATATTTCCTCGCCAATTCGTCGTAACTTAGCGAGAAAAACATTTCGTCGTAAAGACGAAGTACATCATTTCGTCGTAAAGACCATATAATCATTCTACGTAAGGAGGTCACTATATTTCCTCGTAAATACCTTGAAAGGAGTTCCTCGTAAATTACACGTAAATATCTCAAAAGTATTTCATCGTAAAATACTCGTTTAACCATCCTCGTAAACTTTCCACGTAAATAAGTCGTAATTTAGCTACGAATTTACTTCTTTTTTTATTTTACAGAATTTAAAAATATAATTAAAAAAATAACTAAAATTATTTAATTTATTAATAAAATTATAATTTAAAATAAAAATCAATACGAAAATATTTTATATATAAATACGTTTTGAATTTATAATACAACAACCGGAAAAAAAGAACTAAGGGTCGTTCATCGCCTGGTAGAATTCATCACTCCTCCTCGCAACATCCGCCTCGTTATGTGTGCCGGATGACTCGCCTGTAATGGGATGTTGTTGTCGCATGTTCCTCAATATGGACTCCCATTCCGGATTTGTGGCCGCGATAACATCCAAGAAGCCGTCGACTCCACTCATACGAGCTGTGAACGCAGTTTTTGTCGAGGCCAACTCGTTACGCAGCTCAGTGACTTCCTCATCCCGTCTCTGACCATAAGACGATGTCGCTTTCGGAACATCTTTGACGGAACCAATCCCCAACGTACGTCCCTTTTTCTTAGGGACAACCTTAAAAACAAAAAACAAATATTGTTAGTAAAAATTTAAAGTTAAATTAAATGAATTATAAAAAAAATTAAATTTTAAAAAATTTACCTCCTTGTAAATCCTATCCACTTCAAGTATGGATAAGGTAACGGGTAATCCGTCGGTGGACTGCTGGGTCAGCTGGGTCTGGCGGTCGTCAAACCGAGCAACCAAGTCGTTGAAGATTTGCTCGGAATTGCCATCTAGAAATTGGCCTGCTTTGTTTTTGTGGGTCCTCTCGTAAAGTTGTTCCGTCTCTTTGGCCTAAAAAACATTTTACAAAGTTAGAATATATATATATATATATATTAAAAAATAATTAAATAAAATATTTAATTACCATTTCCAAACGGACACCGGCATGGGGTTTTTGGCCCGTTGAGTATAGCATCGGTCCTTGGCCGTGCTCATCTACTGTGTTACGGGAGGCAGAGCAAGATTGAGCGATTCTAATGACGTCAGGATCCCACCAATAACGGATGAGGCCATCCCACACATCTGTTGTGAGCTCAGCGGGTTTGCCACGCTCATACCCCTTCACGATCCAGTCACCCTTCCAGTTGGAGACCGTGTCCAACAAGCGAACTTTCGCCTTCGCGTAAAACGCTTTCCTCACCCTCTCATTGACCCTCATGGACCAATGATATTTTTGCTGTAAAAAAAATTCAATTAATAATTAGAAAAAAAATATATAAACCATGAAAAAATTAAAGTATACATAATTAATGAATAGTAACTTACAGCAAAAAATTTGAACCACGTCTTTCTGACGTAGATCGGCGTCTTTTTTCAGTTCGGATGTGGCATGGAGAAGTAACCTTTGATCGTGTCGGTTACGTCCGATGCAAGACATCCGTCAACCCCAAACCTGAAAAAAAAATTAAAGTATAATTATTTATTAATGTTATAAAATAATTTAAAAAGAATTAAAAAAAATAATTAATGTAACATACCGCAAAGTTCCGTCCGGTCGGTCGGGGTCTATGACTGGTAAAGCTTCTCTGCCTGGCTGACCGAGAAGGTCCTCGACAGTGTACTGAAAGTAAGGAGCACTCGGAGGCACCATCAAATCGGGATGAATCTCGGCGGGCATGGGAGGAGCCATCGGAGGAGGCACATGAGGAAGCATCGTCGGAGGAGCCATCGGAGGAGACACATGAGGAACCGATGGTGCATTAGAAGATGGCGACCGAGAGACTCTCTCAGAAGACTGAGTCTCGGGGACAGTCTCCGGACCCGAAGAACCGGGAGCTGAAGAAGAACCGAGAGCGAAAGAAGAACTGGGAGCCAAAGAAGGCGGGTCTAAACGACTACCAGGCTCACCGAACAACTCTCTGTAATGGGGAGTAAGCATGTTCTTTCGAAGGCCCTGCAAAAAATTTAATCTTTGAAGTTAACATCAACAATATTAACAAATTTTATAATTAACAATTTCAATAAATCTAGCTAAATTCCCTACATTAACCACCTAATCAACACTAATTAACATAAAATCGGTAAACCTATCTAAATTCCCTACACTAACCACCTAATCTATCCTAAACTAATCAAATTAGAGAGGAATTAGAGAGAGTTACCATCGCTACGAAATAGAGAGGAAGTTGAGACGAAATGAAAGTGTGAGCGCTGGCGAGTATATATAAGAGATTAGATATCCTCGCAATTTCCTCGTAAATTTACGAGAAATTACAAAGGCCCGCGTTTTGTTTCCTCGTAAAGCCCACGTTAAATTACGATGAAATAGCAAGACCCGTGTTTTTATTTTACGAGGAAATAGCAAGGCCCGCGTTTTCTGGTTGCAAGGTCTTTACGACGATTTCTGCTTACGTGGAACTAACGAGTCCCGCGTTCTTCATTTTTTAATTTTGTCGTTATTTCCTCGTTATTTTACGAGAAAATTACGAGGATTATGTTTAAATCCCTAAAATCCGAAACCCCAAACCCTATCTTCCTTATCTTCTACTTCATATATTCCAAACCCCAAACCCACCTTCCCTTTAACGAGGAACTCGCGAGGCCCGTGTTTTTATTTACGAGGAATTAGCGAGGCCCGCGTTTGGTTTCCTCGTAACGTCCTCGTCCATTTACGAGGAATTAGCGAAGCCTGCTTTTTTTATTTACGAGGAATGAGACAAAGCTAATTGGTCGTAAAACCTTTCGAAATTTCCTATAAATACTCACCAATTTGCTTCTCAAATCAAATATAAACTCACCAATTTGCTTCTCAAATCAGAGATAATTACTCAACAGTTTGCTTCTCAAATTAGAAAGATTTGAAAAAAAAGGAGAAGAAAGATACTGGAATACATGTGGGCGGAGACAAGGCTAGACTTACGTAGGTCTCGCATTGTTTCTTCCCACCTGTGATTCCAGTATCTTTCTTCTCTTTTTTTCAAATATTACAACGGTAGTCCCTAATTGGACGTTAAGAGAGGAAATAGTTTCCAGTATTTAAATTCCCTACACTAACCACCTAATCTACCCTAAACTAATCAAATTAGAGAGGAAATAGAGAGGCCCACTTTTTTATTTACGAGGAATGAGCGAGGCCCGTATTTTCTTATTACGAGTTTTTTGCGACGAATACGGCTTACGTAGAATTAACGACTCCCGCGTTCTTTATTTTTTAATTTCGTCATTATTTCCTCGTTATTTTACGAGGAAATTACGAGGATTATGATTACGAGGATTATGTTTAAATCCCTAAAATCCGAAACCCCAAACCC
>NC_027756.1:18955569-18956464 GCF_000695525.1 Brassica oleracea var. oleracea
CCAAACCCATCTTCCCTTTAACCTCAATCTATTCTTTCCATTCCAAATCCCAAATTCTAAAACCACGATTCCTTAACTTATAATCTCAATCTCTTATTTCTAATACAAACTCCCATTACCTTACACAAAATTAAATTATATAAATAGTTTTTCATGATTAATCCATCAAATCACTTGCATTAAGTATGAAAATCAATCTTATTAAAAACAAATACATCTATCGGATATATAGACATTCTCGTCATCACTAGAAACATCATCATTTTCATTAAATTCGTCTTCAACAGCTTCGTCTGTGGCATCGTTGGTAAGATCTTCGTACTCATGATTGTGCGGATCAATGAGAAGGATGTCATCAATTTCTTGTTCAGGTTCTTCGACTTCATTTATCTGTTCTTCTTGCAATGGTGGTTCTTCTTCACTGATGATTCGTCCTCGAGGTGTAACTTTGATCATGGCTAACCAATTTATTTCCGATTCTCTCATCCGAGGGTATGGAAGGAATCTAACTTGGTCTGCTTGTGAAGCTAAGATGAAAGGCTCGAATTTGTTGTACCTGCAAAAATAAACAAGACGTAGAAATTAATATATTTTGCTCATGTATGGCAAAAAAAGAATTTGTTGTACCTTCGTCCACCATTGACATCAACTACACCGAATTTGTTAAACCGAACACCTCTGTTGACGACAGGGTCGAACTGTTCACATTTGAAGAGGACGCATTTCAGCTTCAATATCTCTGGGAATTCGACTTCAGTAATCTCCGTCAAGATCCCGTAGAAATCTGTTTCCCCTTTCACACATATTCCATAGTTACTGGTCGCCCGCTGTCTACCAAACTCATATGTGTGAAAAGTATAGCCTCGTGTGAAATACATCTGTGAGGTGGTGATCC
>NC_027756.1:18956989-18960769 GCF_000695525.1 Brassica oleracea var. oleracea
CTTTTCCCTTCAAATATTTCATGGCTCGCTCATACTGATACATCCATCTGTAATGTACAGGTTTACGAAGAAATGCCTCATATGGGAGAACTTTTGATCCTTTTCAACACATCTAGAGAGATTGAATATCGGAACGGGAACTTGTCCATTGCTTTTAATATGTAACTCGCTTCTTGAGCAAATATCCGGCAAGTCCAACCTCGATTTTATGTTGTCTTTTGTCTTCCCTGGGACATTCAATATTGTATTCATGATGTTCTAAAACAAATTCTTCTCTATATGTATCACATCGAGGTTGTGGCGCAGAAGAAGATCCTTCCAATATGGCAACTCCCAAAATATACTCTTCTTGTGCCAGTTGTGATGAACACCGTAAGAATCATGCATATTACCGAGGAACTATTTCCAAAGCTCTATAGTAATCGAGTTGCGCTTCAATTTGTTGTCCAGTTAAATATGGAAGAGGAGTGTCTCTCACAATCCTTTTGTGCCTAAACAATTTCTTGTTTCTTCGGTACGGATGGCCAATGGGAAGAAATCGACGGTGACAATTGAACCAACTTGTCTTCCTACCATTCTTCAGTTGAAACGCATCTGTCGTTCCATTACAATATGGACAAGCTAATCTCCCATGTGTAGTCCCTCTATACAACATCTCATAGGCAGGAAAGTCACTTATGGTCCACAAAAGCATCGCTCGCATCGTGAAATTCGTCTTCGTTGAGCAGTCATACGTCCATTCCCCTGTTGACCACAAATCCTTCAACTCTTTTATCAGTGGTTATAGGAAAACATCCAGAGACCTTTTTGGATGGTTCGGACCATGTATTAATATGGTCAAGAATAGTAACTCCCGTTGCATGCACATCTCCGGTGGCAGGTTGTATGGCTTAAGAAAGACTGACCACAATGAATATTGTCTCCCTGACATTCCGAATGGACTAAATCCATCTGTGCATAATCCGAGATACACATTCTGGCTATTGCTAGCGAAATTCGGATGTACTTTACTAAAATGTTTCCAGGCTCTTGCATCTGATGGATGAGACACCTCACCATCCGTCTGAGTATGCTCGGCATGCCATCTCATCTTTCAAGCAGCCTGCTCTGATTGGTACAATTTTTTCAATCTGTCTGTAATTGGTAGGTACCACATCCTTTGGTACAGTACCCTATTACGCCCACGTCCTTGTGGCTTGAATCGTGGCTTCTTGCAGAATCGACATTCTTCTAACTTCTCATCATCTCCCCAATAGATTATGCAATTGTCGATGCAAATATCTATCATCTCCGAAGGTAACCCAAGACTATAAATCAGTTTCTGAATCTCATAATAAGAATTAGCAGACACATTGTCTTCCAGCAAATACTCTTTAAACAAGTCTGCCCATTCATTCATGCAACTTTCAGGTAGATTGTGATCAGTTTTAATATTCATCATTCTAGCAGCCAACGACAATTTAGAGAGACCTTCTCTACAACCACTGTAAAATGGCTGATTCGCCGCATTTAACATTTCATAAAACTTTTTTGCATCTATATTAAGTTCTTCATCTTCATCATGAGTTACAAATGCATCAACTACCATATCATGAACCCTATCATAATCTACCATCTGCTCCTCCTGATGGTAACTATGTTCATTATGCAAATGATGATCAACCGGTTCTTCCTGAAAATTGCTATTACTACTACTAGCTTCATTCTGATCATAATTATAACATTCTCCATGTTGGAAACCAGATATAGTAATTTGGCGTGAAACCTCTATTTATTAAATGCTTCCAAACATTTTCAGGATTTGCCAATTTCGAATTGTTGCATTTCCGACAAGGACAGAACATCTTACCGCTTTCTTGGGCGAGCGGTGTGGAATATGCTTGATGCATAAATGTTGCCAGCCCCACAAGGTATTCTTTTGTCACTCTCCTGTTAGCATCTCTATGCATATACATTCCACCTCCGCAACTCGAAAATATTCCCGGAGACCGACATTTTTTTTTCTTTCACTTTTTTTTTTCTTTCACTTTTTTTTTTCTTGTTGGTGTTTTTAAAATGATGTTCAAACCTCCATATTTATAGGAAATTTTTGAATCTGGTAGTTGTAATTTTGCTAGGAATTTACGACGAAATTTAGTTAGGTTGCCGAAAAAAAACGTGTTACAACTACAAAGTTGTTGGATTCAAAATTTCCTCGCTAAGTAGACGTAAAATATTTCTTCGTAAAGTACACGCTACATTTACGTTGAGTTTACGAGGAAAGCGTATTTCTTCGTAAAAGCCACGTGACATTACATCGACTTTACGACGAAATGATTTCGTCGTTATTTTACGAGGAAATAACGTTGATTTTATATTTTCTCGTAAGTTTCTTGTAAAGTCGACGTAAATTTACGAGGATTAGTTTTTCTCGTTAAGTTTTCTCGCTAAACTTGTGTTTTCTTGTAGTGCTGTATTTAGAATATGTTGGTATATATTTATCAAGTTGGTCAAAAAACAACAATTAGAAGATATTTATTATTACAATAAGACAAAGTCTGAATTTGTGCAAGTAAAAAAGTAAATATAATCTATACTGAATCATGAGGTCTAGTAATATTTTCATGGTTTCTTGTGTGTTTCTTTGTACTCATCCTCAGCAATGTTCAAGGTAATATATATTTATATGTTTTTAGAGTTTGATTGGAATAAGATAAAAAGAAAGTTTTCTGCTGTTTGGATTAACATACATATATAATCTATTACGCTTATTGTTTGTCAACAAAATTTTGATATACAAGATGTGAGTGCAAATCCTTGTTTTGCGGTGGAAGAACTTCTGGGTTGCAGTCCATCTGCATGTCTTGCCAAAGCTCAAAAGTATCCACGCATGGTTAAGAGAAAAGGACTTAAATGCAAATGTGAGGATCCAAAAACATGTTACTGCGACTGGACATGTAAATTTAATAATTAAGTTCTTTTTCTTCTAAAATTTACAATTAAATAATAAATAAGAAGCTTGCACTGTCTGACATCTGAGATAAAAAAAATGGTAAACCATTATCCGGAGAGAGAATGTGAAAGCTCCGATGGTCACGCACGTGGAAATCTGGTGTGGTGCGCGTACGAACTTGGATCCCTTGGGAATCTACGGAACGCCTTGACTACCCGACCACAGACGCGTGGTTTCGAGATAAAACTTTCTAAAGAGAGTAGTCAAACATTATTTTGTACCTAATTGCTTCTTATTTTATAACTCAATAAATTATTTTTATTATTCAAACAGTGCTTGGCTCGTGTCTATATATATCAATGATGCTATAAAATTTTTGTTTATCTAATTAATCACAAGCACAAGGTATTGCTAGATATGGTTCTCAAACAAGAAGAAATGCAAGAAAAAACAATGAGAATACAAGAAAGGATAAGAGAAGTATCATTAATGCAAGAGATAAACAAACAATACCAAGTAAACACACTACAAGAAAACACGGACAATACTGACGGAAAAACCGACCGAAAAAAATCTGTCAGGATTTTCCAACGGAATTCCGACGAAAACTTGTCGGAAATATATTTCGGTAAATTCGTCGGAACTGCGTCGGAAAATCCTGACAGAATACAGTCGTCGGTATTTGGTCATACGATCCCGACAGAAAACCGACAGAAAACCGACAAATATATGACCGTTGCAAAAAATTGACACATACTGACAAAATACCGACGCAATACCGACCATTTAGGTATTCGGTCAGAATTCCATCGGTATTTTCCGACGGAATACCGACGGATTGAACAGCC
>NC_027756.1:18961808-18962104 GCF_000695525.1 Brassica oleracea var. oleracea
AACTCTAAATTGATAATGTCCGTCGGTATTCCGTCGGAATTTACCGACGAATTGCCGACGAACACCTAGGATTTGACGGGTTCGTCGGTATTCCGTCGGTATTTACCGATGCATTTCCGACGAAACCCTCAAATTCTAGGGGTTCGTCGGAAATGCGTCGGTAAGTTCCGACGGAATACCGACGGACATTATCAATTTAGAGTTTCGGTTTTTTACAGGTATGATTTTTTTTGCAGTTGTATTAAATATCATATATAACATCAGACAACAAATCTACCCATTGTATTCTCACAGCT
>NC_027756.1:18963429-18966349 GCF_000695525.1 Brassica oleracea var. oleracea
AAAAAATTGGGGGTTATTTTACTAATCTATGCTCAGCCCTGCAAAGGTGATGGATGAGTTCTCTTAATGGTTTTTTTTTGTTATTGTTGTTGTTGCAGAGGTTGTTATTTTCAGGAGTGAGGTAAACTGAACAAGACAATGGGAGTAATGGAGGGGTTTAAGAAGTCTTTAAAGACATGGAAGTCATGGGTCTTAGAGAAACTAGATCATGAGAGTAGTTATGTCTTCTTCGGAAGCTTCTCTCCTGTGCATTACAGGTCTGTTTCGCAATATTATATGAGGATTAATCATCAGACAAGAGTCTGAATCTTTTTGGGTGTTGCAGGAATGGGACATGGAACTTAGGTGGTTTGTGTGACGCAGATACAAATCCAGAAACTGATATGAAGAAGATGGAACCTGACCCTATTCAAAACACTTATGTCTCTGAAGTAATACAAGAAATGAGATATGAACATAGTAAGGTTAAGTTTCTGAACCTTTAGTTGTTTTTTTAATTTTCAAAAACTTTTTATTACTTTTTATAACTTTAATGTATAATAATGTTGAATTTATATATCTATAATGTTTTTAAATTCTAAATTATCAATTTTTTCCTGAAATTAAATAAAGAATTATAAAAATTGTTTTTTTTTAATTAAAAAAGGAATACCGACGGATACAGTTATCCGTCGGAATTTCTACATATTTCCGATGGAATAAAGTCGTCGGTTTTATCTTCAGTTACCGACGGAATGCCTTCGTCGGTATTTTCTGAAAATTCCGACGAATTATCTTTGTCGGTATTCTCTATAAATACCGACGGATATGTGTCGTCGGAAATTTTAGAAAAAAACCGACGGAATATGTTCGTCGGTATTTTCCGACGAAATATGTTCGTCGGTATTTACCGACGAATTTCCGACGAATATCAGTATACCGACGAGATGATACCGACGGACATTTTTCGTCGGTATTCCATCGGTATGCGACTTTCCCGACGAGATTATGACGGATTTGTCCATCGGTATCGCGCAGTTTTCTTGTAGTGACATCACTTAACAAAACACCTCGTATTACATAAAACAAGATATCAATGGCGATAAAACGTTTTATTAAGCAAACAATAAAAATATTCAGTATATGGGCTATCCCGTTTGTGTCCCACTGAGAGAGAGAGGTGCGGATAAGGTGGTTGACGAAGTAGAAACTCCCCAAGTGTCGTCGATGTTAGGGATACTTTCTTCTTCATTTAAATAGCTTATTACCGTCGCGATAGAGGGTCTACAGTGAGGGGTCTGGTGGCAGCAAAGCAGCCCCACAACGAGGGCTGCCCGTGCCTGTTCACTGTCGTAACATGCTTCGAGCGTGTGGTCAACGGAATTCAGAATTTCACCACTTGAGTAGAAGGCCATGATCCAAACGGGCAATTTGAAGTTAATGCATTTAGTAGGGCTCACACCTGAGACAATTTCTAAAAGTAAGACTCCATAGGAGTAAACATCAGAGGCGGAAGAAGGGTATCCGTTGCTTGTGAGTTCGGGGGCCATATATCCAGGGGGCCAACGATCACGGTGGTGTGTGGCTGTGAACCGCGCTCGTAAATCAGGGCAAGCCCGAAATCTCCCAATCTAGGGTTCATATCCTCGTCGATCAGGACATTGCTAGTCTTAATGTCACGGTGTATCACGATCTGTTCCCCTTCCTCGTAGAGATACATTAAACCAGACGCGATTCCTTTAGCAATGTCAAAACGCGTGGTCCATGACAAAACGGTGCCGGTTAGTCTAGGTACACTGTGGAGCAAGGAGTCAAGCGAGCCGTTGGGGATATAATTATAAACCAATAACCTATTGGTGTTACGTTTGCGTTTGACTAAATTCTTATTGTTGGTTTTTTTCCTCCATTAGCCCAAAACTCAAAATTATGATCCATATTAAAAACCCAAAAGAAGAGTACAAGGAGAAATAATTATCTAGAATTATGAAGAAAAAGAAAGAAAGTTATGGAATAAAATAATTAAGAAAAAATTGCCAAAACGGAATAGAAAAACAAGTACATGGTCCATTTGCCATAAATCTATTTTTGGCCAGATTTGAACTTAGATACCCCTGATCAACTTGGAAAAATCATATCAATTATTTTAAGAATCAGAAAAATATGGAAAAATATACAAAATGTATATAAACAAGAGACAAACATATGAAAAATACTTTTGTTGAATAAATATTTGTGGAACACAATTTCATATTTTGGTCTACCGATGACAGAAAACATAATCTAGTGTCTACGAAGATGTAGATTGCATATTCGGCTAACTACACGAATATCTGCAACCAGCAGAACGTTAAATCGACCATTTGTTATAATTCTAGCATGGTAGAATTGAACGACTACTATTTCTTTTATTTCTGAACTACGGTAGACATGGTAAAATTAAACGACTACCATATCTTTTATTTCTGAACTACAATAGATTTGATTAACTACTATTTCCTATATATATCTACAGAGACGAAATGACAAAATCTGCCATGTCTCCTGACTCTGCCATAATATGATTCCATAATCTACCACATTCCTTTATTCTTCGGACAACGTAATGTATGTTCTACGAATTTCGAATTGTATATTTTCTTTAAATATCTCCAAAATCTGTTAAGAGAATATATTCTAAATCTATTTCCCATAAATTTCGTGTTTTCCAAGTATATATATATTTTTTAAAAATCGTATCTTCTTGGTGAGACGATTTTGATTTTTTTTTTCATCCAAAATTTTTGAATTTCTTGTTGAAGAAGATGCATATCTATGCTTCTTGTGGGTTGTGAAAATTTGATCCCCTTAAAGGATAGGGATTTGCGGTTGATAAGAACAAACGAGGTAGGGTACTGTACATAGAATTGACAAGTTCCTTTGAAGACCTAAGGCGTATGGCTTT
>NC_027756.1:18966465-18973264 GCF_000695525.1 Brassica oleracea var. oleracea
TTTCTTACATATGTACGTGGAAAAGCTTCTACAAGGTTGTGTGTGTCTGCTTCACTTATCAGTGGAAACAACGGCAACATTGGGGTTGATAATGAGAAATCTAACTCGCCTTTCAGAGAGCAAGGTGAACCTTCCTCGTTTCCACCTCGAGATGACAGTGTTAGTTCATCTGAATCAAGCAAGGATGTTGAAGATAATTCTAACTCAAACGGCTATGAAGAAGATGATGTTCTCGCCATAAGTGCAAAAGAAGACGATAGTGGAAAAAGTGTTCAGTTTTATTTGATGGATGTTGTGAAGAGGGGTGAAACATTTCAAAACAAAACCATGTTGAAAGCAGCTTTGGAAATGTCAGCAATGAAGCATAACTTCAATTACAAAGTTGTGAAATCTGACAGAAAACTTTGGTACATCCGATGCAAATACAACCCTTGCAAATGGAGTGTTCGGGCTGAGGGGTTATCAGGTTCCACATATTTCATCATCAAAAAATATGTGGCGGATCATACATGCGCTGCGTCGAGTATGAATAATGGTGGTCGGACAGCTTCTGCAAAGACAATTGGCAGTCTAATAAAGAATAGGTATGATGGTGTGAAAGAAGGTCCCAAAACTAATGATGTCATACAGATTATGAGGATGGAACATAGATGCGAGATATCTAAGTCCTTAGCATGGGATGCTCAGGATTTTGCAATTAGCATGGTTAGACGTATTCTGGAGAAGAGTTTTGGAAAAATTCCAAAGTACTTGCACATGCTGAGAGAAGCTAATCCAGGAACGCATACGTTTTATGAAACCGATGTTGATGGTAGATTCAGATTTCTCTTCGTTTGGTTTGGCCAATCAGTACGAGGTTTTCAGACAGCCAAGCGACAAGTTCTTGTTGTTTATGAGACATTTTTGAAGAGCAAATACAAAGTGGTATTACTTGCTGTGACAGCTTTAGATGGGACAATCTAACTTGTATCCTGTTGCGTTTGCGGTTGTGGACTCAGAAAATGATCGTTCATGGGATTGGTTTATGAGACAGCTAAAGTTTGTTGTTGCGGACGAGCATTCTCTAGCTTTTGTGTCAGACAGAAATGCCTCACTTTGTAAGGCAATAGAGAATGTGTATCCTCTTTCTCAACATGGAATTTGCATCCACCATTTGTTGAATAATGTGGTCACACATTACAGAGGAAAGGGACTGGCTGGATTGATTGCAAAAGCTTCTAAAGCTTATAGAGTCATTGATTTTCAGAAGCGATTCCAAGCTGTGTGCAATATTAGTCCAGCTATTGGAAAATATTTAAAAGATGCAGATGTTACAAAGTGGGCTCGCTGTCAGTTTCCAGGATTCAGGTATTACATCAGGACGACAAACCCAACTGAATCAATAAACTCTGCTTTGCACACACCAAGAGAGTATCCAGTCATTCCTTTGTTGGATAGCATCAGAGAAATGCTGACCCGTTGGTTCTTCGAATGCCGCACACGAAGCAGAAAGCACACAAAACCATTAACTATTGCCATCGAGAAAAAGATAGACAGGCGGATTAATAAGGGTAAAACGTTTTTGGTGCAGCCAGTTGACGAGTACCGTTTTTTGGTTCGCGGAGATACAATCGACTGCCTAGTTGATTTGGACAGAAGAACCTGCTCATGTGGGAAATACGACCTACTGAAAATCCCATGTAGACACGCAATCAAGGCTGGTTTAATAGTTGGTCGAGCCCCATCCTCACTAACAGATGACATGTACACGACTTCCACTTGGAGAACAGCTTATCAAGAAACTATCAATCCAATAGGTGTTCCTGAGGATAGTTGGGTTGTTCCAGATGATGTTCGGAATGCTAATGGGGTACCTCCTGAATCAAGAAGAGGAGCAGGAAGGAGAAGAAAGCGCAGATACGAGACGGTTGAAGACAAAATCCGTTCATCGTAAGGAGCTCAAGAAAAAAGAGGCACATATGCAGTCGATGTGGCGAAGAGAATCATAACAGAGCTACATGTGACAGAGTTATTTAGCCAGTTCGTTGTTTTGGATTTTCTTGCTGTTGATTAGCTTGTTTTTCATTATGGTGTTGGTTACTTGATTTACTTGTTTTGCTTGGTTTTGGATTTTATTGTTCTTCGTTATGGATATTAGACATCTTGTTATCTCTCTTGTATTTTTACTGCAATTTACTGCAACATTAATCTCTTTCGTACCCAATAAGCTCAAACAAGAAGATTGTGAACTGAAGCAATAAACTGAAGCTACTAGCTTTGAAACAACATAAAACAAATGATAAGTATTAGATTGTGAACTGAAGCTGATAATAATCAGCAACTGAAAGTCAACAAGAAGCCATCAAGTGTATTATAGTCGATCATAATGAAAACAATAATGCAAACTTAAGCTATTTTGAACCCATCAAACTCAGACAATAAGCAATCAATCACTGGAACTTGCTTAGACAGTAAGAGAAGTCCATATTCCTATGATTGCTCCCACAACAACCATAGCCACCGTCGCAATCTTTAGCTTCTGTTTCATCTCCTGTGCAACTCTAGCAATCTCCAAAGCAAAGCAAAGACAACATCATCCTTACAATAATATTACACAAAGCAAAGACAACATCATCCTTACAATAATATTACAAACAGCAAGAAAATCAACCGAGTACATGAAAAAGAAAAGCAACCGAAGACATGAAAATAGAACAGCAACCGAAGACATGAAAAAGGATTTACTTCTTGTTTACCTTTGTCTGAGGCCTTGTCTTTGTAGCATTCGCAGGACCACCAATGTGAGCAGTCGCAGAAGCTCGACTGTGATAAGGAGCATAAGCTGCACTGCAAGAAGGAGCAAGACCACTAGTAGAAACCGAAGCAGGAGCTTCGGTAGAAGCCGGAGTAGGAACAGGAGCACGAGCAGAAACCGAAGCCGGAGCAGTAGCAGCAGCAGCAGCATAAGGAGTCCAAAACGGATCAGCACCAAGAGTCTGAGTATTAGCAGGCGCACCACCCTGAGTCTGAGATGAAAGGATCTTCTCCTCTAATTTGATAAAGCGGTATTCAATAACCTCGCGTACCTCGAGCCCTAAGGCAGTAAAAGAAGAGTTAAACATACTCTGGATATAGGACTTCATTTCCTCTTCAAGAT
The DNA here is from genome assembly GCF_000695525.1 of Brassica oleracea var. oleracea. Classification (NCBI taxonomy): domain Eukaryota; kingdom Viridiplantae; phylum Streptophyta; class Magnoliopsida; order Brassicales; family Brassicaceae; genus Brassica; species Brassica oleracea. The sequence goes on from NC_027756.1 coordinate 18,969,602, forward strand.
CTCTATATTTATCGGTTGATCTTTGGCAAAGTAACCTCTTCTTCCTTGACTCGGCACCAGTATCCCGAAACCTGTTCTTCCTCTTCTTAGCAGGAAACACACGGGTGCTTTCTATTTCGTCTTCAATTTCAGTATCACTTGTCTCTACAACCGCTTCTTCATCTGAACCATCTTCCTTAGAACTGTACTGAAATGGTTTTACTATTTCCTTATAAACCCAAACATGCTTACTCCAGTCATACTTATTTCGCTGCATGTCAATGATTAGATCGACTCTTTCATCCTTCATCTCAGAGGGTCGAGTAAACTGAGCATCAGTAATCACGTCTTTGAAATTTCCAGATGTAGAAATGCATGGAAACACATCTCCCTACAAAAAATTAACAATTTAAAAAAAGTTAAAGACACAACAATTTAAGAACTATGAACATCAATAACATCAATTAAAAGAAACAAAACTTACGGTGGATGCAAAATTAGACTCTATGGTAATAATATCCTCATAGGAAATCTTAGCAGATCCTTTCCAATTCCTGCACCTCGTGTTAGTTACGCCTTCTCTCAGTTTCTGACCCAAAAGAGACCCAATGTCCGGAACAGCCTCCATCAACCAAATCTGAAGTGCATACGAGAATCCATCTACGACATAACTGTTTTGCGTCTTCACTTTATCCCTAGCTTTGATAATGGAACTCACCAGCATATCAAAAGAGTGAAGACCCCACGGATATTTCCTCATCTTCTCGAAGTCCATCACGAGCTTGATGTACTTGTGTGGGATCCACACCTTCTCATCCTTCGCCATAAGAATATCATCAATCACACACAAATACACCAACCTCAGACTATCAACACGAGACCAGGTATTACACAACTTCACATGCACCTTCCTGATTTGCTGAACCGAAATATTTTTTTGTCTCCTTAGCAACTTACTCCAAACCCCCCCCCCCATCATATTCCCAGTCATCAATCTCCAAGTCAGGCTCGTCATTGTATTTCAGACCTGTGATCACATAGAATTCTTGCATTGAAAATCTGAGAGGCCTCCTAGCATAATGGAACCACAACTCATGACGCTTGGCGGTCAGAAGCTACTTACAAACGAAGGTGTGGATCACTCTTGCCGAAAACTGAAGCTTGTGTACATAAATGGCCACAACCTGAGCAAATAGTGGATCCTCCGACACTTCTTTGTACTCGTCTGGACAGTACTTCGCCACCTTCGCAAGTATGGAAGTTCGACAACTGTTGTTGACCTTCTCAACTTGTGTTTCAGTTCCCTCTTTGAATAAGCATTTAGGCAACTGATCAATTGTCATACCTGTGAACAATGGAAGAAACACAATCACTACAGTAAATATTCATAAAACATATGCATCATAATACAAGTCACAAGATAAAACAAGAGTTACAAGAGATCGGTTGCTACAAAAACAATTTAACCAAAGCTCAAAAAGTAGGAAACTTTGATAAGATTGAAGCCTAAATAATTCACAAAAACAAAAATCGAAGCTTATGACAGTCAAAATCGCTCTTAAAAAATCTCAGGTAAAAGATACAAAGACATGCAAAAAATTCATAAACAAACCTGAGGAGAATCGATTGGTTTGCTTGAAACTATGGCTGAGAGAGTGAGAGCGGAGCGGTGAGGCACGAGTTCAGTTATCGACGAGGTATGAGCTTCAGTGGTCTTCGGCGACTTACTTGAGAACGAGTCGCGAAGTGAGACGAGGTCTCTGAGGCTTCGATTGAGAAGAAGAAGAACACCGGCGGAGTTTTACCGGCCAGAAGGACACCGGCGACGGCGAGATCCCCTTTTGGAGCACTTCAAATCGTCTTTTCTCTCTATCGCCAAAGGAGGAGGCAAAAATTAGGGTTCGTCGGGCTTTGTCAATTTTTCTATTTTGTATTTCTTGTTTTTTTTTAATAATTAAATTAACAAAAAACTTTTAATTTTTTTTTTATTTTTTTTAAATAATTAAATTAACAAAAACGTTTAAAAGATTATATTAGGGGTTTAATTGGGTTTACATAAAAAATTATGGCATTGGGACAACTTATAATTCATATTATGGCAAAGGGACAATCTACTTGTATTTTTGTTCCATATTTTCAATTTTCCCAATAATTAATGTTAGATATTTTGGAATAAGATAATAATTTAGAGAAATTTAGAACATGTTAGAGTTTGATTCTTCACTTGTATAAATAGGGGTACTTAGCACCATTTGTAACATCCAAGAATCAAGAAAAGTAATAGAGAGAAAATATTTCATAAAGAGTTCTAAAAGTCTCCAAGAAATCTCCAAACACAAGCCTTAGTAGAAAATCTCTTTCCTAAAAAACGAAGGCTATCTCAAACATAAACCGTCTACATTTTATCTTAACCTCTCGAAGAAAATATTATCCACTAACTTTCCCAACAGCTGGTATCAGAGCAAGGTTACCGTTATCTTTGAAGAAGTGAAGATGGAGGCCACCGTTACCTTTGAAGGTGATATGTTCAAGCTCACGACGGACAACTTTTCTTATTGGAAACCGATGATGGAAGATCACCTTTATTGCAAGGATTTGCATGAGCCCAACATCATGAAGGATAAGCTGGAAGGAAAGGATGATAAAGCATGGGAGATTCTTAATAGAAAAGTGGTTGCCGTAATACGCAAGTATATCGACCGATCTCTCTTTGAACATGTCTCTACCTATACAAATGCCTTTGAATTATGGACAAAACTTGAATCCATGATTCAAAAGAAAACACCTCGAAACAAAGCTCTTCTTGTTCGACGGTTGGTAAAGTTGGAGTACAAGGATGGCCAGAGCATGATGGAGCACTTGAACAATTTCAAGGGGATTGTAAATCAGCTTAACAAAGTTGATATGAAGGTTGAAGACGAAATGCAAGCCCTTTTACTCCTTAGTTCACTACCGGAGAGTTGGGACACACTAGTTGTCACCCTAAGCAATTCTGCACCGGAGGGAAAGCTTACCATGAACACCGTCACTGATAGCCTTCTAAACGAAGAAGTTCGCAGGAAGGAGCGAAGTTCGAGCTCTTTTTCAGAAGCTAACATTGTTGATAGACGGGGTAGAGAAGAGACTCGTGGTCACAACAGAAGCAGAGGATGAGACCAATCTCGAGGAAGATCCAAGTCACATCCAAGAGTTACCTGCTATTATTGTGGCAAGCCGGGTCACATGAAGTCGGAGTGTCGGTTTTTCAAGAAAGACAAACAAGCCGGTAATATTAAAACAGACCGGTTCAATCCTACAAAGAAGCATGAAGACAAGACTACCACCATTGTGGAAGACCAGAGCGAAGAATTATATCTCATTGGAGAATGTAATCTTAGCTCTGATGATAGCTCATGGATCGTTGATTATGGCGCGTCTTTTCATGTCACCCCTCATAGAAGCTTCTACACAACCTACCAAAGTGGTGACTTTGGTAATGTTCAAATGGGAAATCAAGGAAGAAGCAAGATCGTTGGAAAGGGAGATGTTATTCTTACATCAAACACAGGATGTAAGATAGTTCTCAAAGATGTGAGGCATGTTCCCGACATTCGACTCAATCTCATATCAACCGGGAAGCTCGATGATGCCGGTTTCGATAGCCACTTTGGCAGTGGCAAATGGAAGCTAACCAAAGGGAGTTTT
>NC_027756.1:18973351-18983956 GCF_000695525.1 Brassica oleracea var. oleracea
GATATATGGCACCGAAGACTCGGGCATATGAGTGAGAAAGGTTTAAGTATACTTTCTAGCAAGAAACTTCTTCCTGATATGAAAGGTATTTCTCTCTCACCATGTCATGATTGCTTAGCCGGAAAACAACATAGAGTGGCTTTCCGAAGATCGTCTACGCTTATGAGAAGAAAACACATTGTTGATCTTGTGCATATGAAAGGTATTTCTCTCTCACCATGTCATGATTGCTTAGCCGGAAAACAACATAGGGTCGCTTTCCGAAGATCATCTACGCCTATGAGAAGAAAGCATATTCTTGATCTTGTGCATACTGACGTATGCTCCATGTCCGAGAAATCCAATGGAGGTGCATCATATTTCATCACCTTTATTGATGACCATTCAAGAAAGGTGTAATACATCTTTTGAAAACAAAAGATCAAGTTCTTGATGCTTTCAAGGATTTTGTAGCCCAAGCAGAATGAAGTACAGGTCAAAAACTCAAGTGTGTTTGATCTAACAATGGTGGAGAGTATCGAGGTCCCTTTGAAGCGTTTTGCAAAGCTCATGGAATCAGAATGGAGAAGACACCACCAAAGACGCAACAATTGAACGGGCTAGCAGAAAGAATGAATCGAGCGATCACAGAAAAAGTTCGGTGCATGCTCTCTCACGCTAAACTACCCAAGCCATTTTGGGGAGAAGCTATAAAGACTGCAGTGGACATCATGAATCTTACACCATCAGTTCCTTTGGAAGGCGATGTCCCGGAGGAAGTTTGGTCGGTTAAGAATGTCTCTTACAACCATTTGAAGGTGTTCGGTTGCAGAGCGTTTGTCCATATACCTAAGGATGAACGAGCCAAGCTAGACTCCAAGACAAAAGAGTGCATCTATCTTGGTGCTAGACTCCAAGACACAAGAGAGCATCTATCTTGGGTCACCAAGAGATGATTTCGGCTATTGTCTTTGGGATCCGGTTAACAGAAAAATTATCCGGAGCAGAGATGTTGTTTTCTTCGAAGATCAAACAATCGAAGACATCAACAAATCAAAGAAACCAAAGCTAAGGGTTGTAAGGAATGAAGATTCTCATAAGCCTCAAGATCATGAACAAGTGATTGGAGATGATGGCGAAGGGGATCCCATCATGGATCCGAATGGTAATGAAGGTGAAGAAGAAGATCAAATAGAGCCAGAGGAAGAACATGAGCCAAGAAGGTATGGAAGAGAGACAAGACAATCTGTATGATATTATCGAGATGAGTATGTTAATCTTACAGATGAGGGGGAGCCTCAAAGCTATGAGGAGGCCATAGGAGACACCCATAAAGATAAGTGGGTTGAAGCTATGCAAGATGAAATGCAATCCTTGCATGAAAATCACCCTTATGAGCTGATGAAGCTACCAAAAGGAAAGAGAGCCTTGAAGAACAAGTGGGTGTATAGGTTGAAGTATGAAGATAGAAGCTCAAATCCAAGATACAAAGCTCGATTGGTTGTGAAAGGATTCAACCAGAAGAAAGGCATAGATTTTGAAGAAATATTCTCTCCAGTGGTGAAGATGTCCTCTATCTGAGTGGTTCTTGGTCTAGTAGCGGTTCTAGACTGGGAGATTGAACAACTTGATGTCAAGACGTCCTTTCTACATGGTGAAATCGAGGAGGAGATCTATATGGAGCAACCTGAAGGATTCAAGGTTCCAGGAAAAGAAGAATTGGTGTGCCGATTAAAGAAGAGTCTTTACGGTCTCAAGCAAGCCCCAAGACAATGGTATAAGAAGTTTGACTCCTTCATGGTGGATCACAACTTCAAGAAAATCAAGAATGATCATAACTTCAAGAAAACCAAGAATGATCATTGCGTTTTCATAAAGAGGTACGATAGCGGCGACTTTCTCATATTATTGCTCTATGTTAATGATATGTTAATTGTGGGCCAAGATCGCATCAAGATAGCCGCATTGAAGAAAGATTTTGGAAGGTATTTTGCGATGAAAGATCTGGGGCAAGCAAGACAGATTCTTGGAATGAAGATCACTCGGGATAGACCAAAGAAGCTTCTATGGTTGTCCGAAGAACGATATGTTGAAAGGGTGTTGGAGAGATTCAACATGAATAAGGCAAAGCTGGGGCAAGCGAGACAGATTCTTGGAATGAAGATCACTCGGGATAGACCAAAGAAGCTTCTATGGTTGTCCTAAGAACGATATGTTGAAAGGGTGTTGGAGAGATTCAACATGAATAAGGCAAAGCCAGTGAACACTCCACTTGGTGGACATTTCAAGTTATGTTCGGAGCAAAGTCCAACAAGTGAGAAGGAGAAAGAGGAAATGAAGACTACCCCATATGCATCAGAAGTGGGTAGTCTCATGTATGCTATGGTGTGCACCAGACCGGACATTGCCTATGCAGTAGGAGTTGTGAGTCGCTTTCTAGCGAATCCAGGAAAAGAACATTGGAAAGCAGTTAAGTGGATCCTACGCTATCTACAAGGCACAACGAAGAAGTGTCTATGTTTTGGAAATGGAAAATTGGATTTGAACGGTTACACCGATGCAGATTGGGCTGGTGATAAAGATTCAAGGAAATCGACACAGGATTCGTGACTACCTTTGCAGGGGGAGCTGGTTCTTGGCAATCGAAGCTACAAAAGAGTGTTGCCTTATCTACCACGGAAGCGGAGTACATCGCAGCAACGGAAGCGTGCAAGGAGATGCTGTGGATGAAGAACTTCTTGCTTGAGTTGGGAATAAAGCAAAACAAGTACAACATGCTATGTGACAACCAAAGTGCCATTCACTTAGCAACGAATCCAATGTTTCACTCTCGCTCAAAGAAAATTGATATTCGACATCATTGGATCCGAGAAGTTCTTGAAGAGAAGCTCATACATCTCAACAAGGTACACACCGACGAAAACTGGTGAGACTTTATGACCATTGTATTACCGATCAAGAAGTTTGAAGATTGCTGCAAAGACACCGGCATGACAACGGTTTCGGGCTAAGTCAGAAAGAGGGAGATTTGTTGGTTTTTTTCCTCCATTAGCCCAAAACCCAAAATCATGATCCATATTAAGAGCCCAAAAGAAGAGCACAAGGAGAAGAAATTATCTAGAATTATGGAGAAGAAGAGAGAAAGTTATGGAGTAAAATAATTAATGTTAGATATTTTGGAATAAGATAATAATTTATAGAAATCTAGAACATGTTAGAGTTTGCTTCTTCACTTGTATAAATAGGGGTGCTTAGCACCATTTGTATCATCCAAGAATCAAGAAAAGTAATAGAGAGAAAACATTTCATAAAGAGTTCTAAAAGACTCCAAGAAATCTCCAAACACAAGCCTTAGTAGAAAATCTCTTTCCTAAAATACGAAGGCTATCTCAAACATAAACCGTCTACATTCCATCTTAACCTCTCGAAGAAAATATTATCCGCTAACTTTCCCAACACTTATGGCTTAATCTTCCTAGGCTCTCGATCTCTGCAACAAATTCTCTTATACCCTGCTCGCTACCCTCAGTTATCTTCTTGACTGCGATTCGATCAGACAGAGATGTAGAGAGGCTTCCTCTGAAGACGGTTCCAAACCCTCCGTATCCGATAATCCGCTCCTCGCTGAAGCCATCAGTTGCAGAATGCAGCTCTTTGTATCTCATTCTGTGGGGGTGGTTGACTTCCCAATCTTCTAGAGTCTCTCCTCGCTTCTTGTAGATGAAGAAGTAGACTAGTAACACAATGAATATCAGCGTAACTGCCGATATAGCAACAATCAGACCAATTTCCTTAGAACTGTAAGCACTCTTCTCTGACGTATTCGTAGGCGGATGAAGAAGGTCGGAGAGATTGAGCTTAGCTGCCACAGGATGTTCTCCGCCACTGGAAAAACTCCACCCCATGATATAGTGCGCACTTGAACGTTCACCGTTCCCGGTTGCTGCCGTGAAACCGACGTACATCTCTTCTTCAATGATCTTGGACAACTTCGGAACCGGTCGCGAGATCATTGGCCTCACCGGACTAGGAGTCATTTCCGCAAGGTAGACCGTTATGTTCAGTAATTTTGTGTTTCCATCATATAATATATCCGCTTTGACGGGTTCTCCCGTTTGGAGTAACAATTCCTCCTTCTGCTCCCTTTTGTAAAACAGGACATGTCCTTCAAAATCAGATTGTAGACTATTGAAATTCACCCCGACATGGTTCCCCATTCTGTGATAACCATCCTCGAACCCTTGAACCGTGTCGAAACCAACCGCAAAAACATGATTTCTTGGGTTTTCGTTGGTGGTTGATACGTCCTGAACTGAAAGATCACTCTAAGGTTGGTGGATTGGATAAGCCTTGCACCGAATGAGCTAGAAAACACAAACGATCAAGGGACGTGGATCGAATGGGGACACAAGAGGTGCGGAAAGTCTCTTGATACTACCAACTTCGAAGCCCGAAGATGGGACACACTCCGACGACTCAGAAGATAAGATGTTCGATGAAGAACAAATGATTCAACAAGCTAAAATGAAAGGTTTTATTAAAAAGTTGAATGATTAAAACAATAAAATAGCAAGCTTTTATATAATAGGTTGTGGAAGAAGTAAATATTCTAGTCAAACCTAGAAACTATAAAGCTCTTAAAACGATAAAGACTTGACTAGCAATATTGACTTGACCAAAGACCAAGACTGTTGACCGAATATTGAAAGTTTTGGTCGCAGAACTTTTCGGCTGGTTGCGCCGTTTTGCATGATTGAAGATCTCGGAATTGCCGTCAGATTGATATATTATACGACCATGGCTTGTATTTTCTTGGTGGGCCTTTTTTGGACAAATCCAAACATTGATTTCTTATTGAGCATAAGGCCTCCACGTTCTATATCAAGCCCATTAGCTTCTCTCGGTCTAGAACTTCATGGATCAAACTGATAAGGCCCATAAAATACCCATTAAGCCAAGCTATGATAAATTGCTTAGCTGGTTCATACCTTAAGCTCCTCGCTGAGACATAGCTGCTGATTTGGGTCGCATCAGTGATATTGTTGAGAAGTCCCATATACTGTCCGGGATCGGAGATAGCGTAAAGGTGAACCCATAGCCTCCTTCTTTGGAGCTTGTAGGGTTTATCGCAAAGACGATACATGTGCTGAAGGAACGAACACTTGCATTTCTGTGCGACTCCAGTAACCTCACCGCCTTCCGGTACAAAGTTGTACCGATAGTGTTTGGTTTTTGGTCAGTAAGCCTGAGTAGTCCGTTAGGTTGGACCGTAGCATCTGCTTCCATCCGAATCTCCGATTAACTTCCACTGAAACCTCCGAAAATAAACTCTGTTTTTGTTCTCTGACTCCGGACAGGGATGGTCAGAAGAAATACGTGCACCAGCAGGAGAAGGAGTGATCTTGAACTACCCATGTGTAGCGAGAGAAGAAAAACAGACAACGAAGAACTTCTATTTGTTATACAAGAAATCGCTCCTCTTTTGCGTAAAGAAATTTCTGTGTGGTTAAATTTTTATTCGAAAGGAACACGTGCAGAAATTTTATACGTATTTTTTTTCCATTAAAAGAATTGTAGTTAGGATAAGGCTGGCATTTCCGGTATTGGTTGAATATTTTGATTATCTAATAGTTTGAATAATGGACTGTATAGAAAACCTAACCTCAGATTTCGGGGATCCTTTACAAAAAGCTTAAAAATAAATTAAAAAATATTATAATTTGTATTTGAATATCTAATCTAAATTACTATTACATGTACGCATCAATTTTCATTTTTATTTATTTTTTCTATTTTTTGTTAATCGGTTAGAAATTGGTGCGTTTGCGTGATATTTGAGACAGATTGATTATGAGATAGTGTAGCGGTTTAATAATAAATTAACAATATTAACATATTATAAAATATAAAAATTATACTATTGTGATAAAATATAATAATTTTTAATATAATATGACTAAAAATAATATATTTTTTATTTATTTTAAATTTTAAATTAGTTGAAAGTCATAATTTTAATAAAAAAATTTTTGAAGAAATATATTAAAACTTTTAAAAGAATATTTTGTTTCGTTTATATATGTATATATCTTTATATGTGTATATATATTAAAAAAAATTTAAAGTACAATGAATAACCTTAGTTTAAAGTTTTTATAAAACAAATTATGATATTGTATAATTTTATATTTTTTATCAACCAACAAATGTCCGCAACCGCAAATGCTAGTTGAAACCAGCTTTTGGTTTTAAAAGTTTTAGAGCGGTTTAAAGCGATTGTAGTGTTTTCTGTGATTGTTTCACAACACCAACAACCGATACCAATCGCAAAAACTACGTTTACGGGTGGTAGCGGAAAAATTAATCGGACCTTAAGTTAGATTAGAATAGTTTTTTTCTGGTTGACAAAACAGTAAGCATTAAACAATCAATTAGATAATTAATCATATTAGATATTTAAGTTAAAATTTCTTTTTAACATAAATACAACAATATTTCCCTAAATATTTGATAGGTAATTAGTACAACGGTAATGTACAAACATACTGTAATAAATAAAATTAAGAAGCTACAGTTTGGATAGGTAATCTGTAAATCTCGATGATAATTTCAATGAATAGTAAATATTTGCCCAACATATGTCGATGATGAAAAAATTGTCCTCCATTTCTTATCACTAGATTCTAACAATACGTTATGGGAAATATATCGTCATCGACTCATCGTACATTCGTACCTACGTTACGTCTTTCATGTCATGTCCACTGTATAAGCTAAATTGCATGTAACGATTGTCTCTTCCTACGATAACACGAGAACTTGGCACATGGATAGATTTTGACTTCACGTTAGACCCATCCATTTATCAATTGAACTTAGTAACCTACGGAGAACTTGGTGCAGAAGCACAACAAAAATAAAAGGATTTTCTCTCGTACAAAGTTAGAGAGAGGTGAGAGAAACAATTTCTCTCTGTACTCTCTCCCCACCGACTCTTTCTTCTCGGAAGCTCTCTTTTGCTCTGTTTTCCGGTGGCCGACGGTGCCCTCGACCGTCGGTCGCCACCCCGCACGCTTTCTTGTTTCTCGTCTCTTCTCCTGTTTGACGGCCATCTCCTGCAGCCTCCTTGCTCAACGTCTCTGGATTTCCGATGGATTGCGGCCGGATCCACCGGATCTAAGCAGTCGACGAGTGTGTACCCGCGATGGATTGCGGCCGGATCCACCGGATCTAAGCGGTCGACGAGTGTGTACCAGCCCTTCCTGGAGTGTTGGCGATGCTGTGGTTGGTCCTCCGTCTATAGGAAGCTTGGACTTGGTTATAGATCTGGTAGTCGGTGGTGGTTGAATCTGGGTCAGATCCAACCGGGAGTGCTCGTCGGACTCGTAGCGCGTCGCCGCCGTTGCCTCTCCGCCACTGAGATGTCTCTACCTTCCGCCCTATCTACCCAGATCTGTTGCTCTTCTAGGACTTCCCCATCCTCATCCTCGGATTTGCGATGAAAAGGCGAGTTGAGGCACTCGCCGGGGACTCCTTTTCGTCTGATTCATCTAGCTTCAAGCATGATGGCTGTTCTTGCCCTCTGTTGATAGGAGTTCTTTGCTCCCCTGTGGCTCACAATTCTGGAAGGAGATCGACTGTCGGTGTTTCATGGCTCTTCCTCGTTCAGAAGCCGTTATCTTTTTGAGTCTCCTGGTTGTGTGAAGGGACCGGAGTCGGGTGCTGTGAACCTCCGCTTGCTTCCGACAGGTTATCTCCGGCGTCCATTTGCTCGGTTCTCCTCGTTGGTTTAAGGTGTTCAGAAACTCGTCACGTTGATCTCTGGAGCTACTTTCGGCGTCTGGAGTGGTTTTCCACTAGACGATGGTCGGACCGGGACCTAGTCAACCTCGCTTCGCCTATTGTTTAGCTCGAGATCGCCTTTGGGATAGGCTTCGGCCCCTAAGCCTATTCTCCGACTGAATTGCTCTCTGATTTATGCTCTTGGTGCAAGTACCAGCTTCAAGATAAAGCATCGATCAACTAGAATTGTAAAGATGCTATTGAATTAGTTTTGTCAAGTTTTAATCAAACCCTCGGGTGATGATTGAATCTTCATGTCACTGAATGTCTTTTTTATCTTTTTTTGGGGCAGTCACTGACCTTTGCTTTATTAGCTTATCTTAGATGCAATAGGTTTTGATTTTTCAAAATCAAATGTATCTCATGCATCATTATTCATTAATGAAAATTCACATACTAAAAAAAAAAAAAAAAAAAAAAAAGAAAACTTGGTGCATGGATAGATTTAGAATGTTTTTTTTTTTATAACCGAGTGTCATGGCCTCACCGAGGTGGTCCTGACTAGAGACCGAAGTGACCAAGGACCTAGCATGCACTGGTCACCATATGAAACATCATGAACGGTCTTTGGTCTCAGGCGCTGGAGTTCCATATGTGAATTTCCTAGTGGCCGGAATTCGAATCTGGGTAGCAGAACTCACAGCCGTGAGCCTTTTACCACCAGAGCTAGAAGCCCCGGTTGATAAATTTAGACTTTGTAATTTGGTGACAAGTAACTCTTAATAAATAATAACTACCTATCAAAAATGTTGCTTGTTTTGACAAATCCTTGGATATTAGTTTTTTTTCTTTTTTTAATTATTTTAATTCTTGATTATTAATTATTAAAATTAAGTCGTAATTATACAATCAAAACTAATATGGATGTTACCATCCGTGTGTTTGAGGAAGCTAAAAAAAACTGTCATCGATATTGAATCATGAGGTCTAATAATATTTTCATGATTTCTTGTGATTTCATGTAACTCATCATCAGTCATGTTCAAGGTAATCAATACTACATTAAAAGAGAAAGAGTCATAAAAAATCTACCTATGAAAGTTGTTTGGACTCTATCATTTTTTAGTCAAACCTATAATATAAAACCAAACATCATAACATATATTTATTATACCAACAACTTAAAACTTATTACATTTTAATAAATAACCCACGATTTCCAACAATTATTATAACGATAATTGTTATTTTTTTAAAATTTTTAGCAACCCACATTATTTCAATCACACGAATGTACCAGATATCTTGACTTTTAAAACATTTAATTTAAACTCTGAACTTTTGAAAATTTGATTTAAAACATATCAGATGTTTCAAATGTTAGTATAGTTATACCAACATCCTTTAATATTTCTACATTATATCAAAGGAGATAAAATGTTTCGAAACATAGCGTTCATGTTTGGATCTGCGGGTCTGGGTTCTTTGGATCTTAAACGTTTGACATAACTAAATATTTTAAAATCTATAGTTTAAGTTAGGGTCGGTTCTTTTTGGTTTCGGATTGACTCCGACTCATAATTCAAATATGTGCAAAATTAATTTAATTTTTGAATACATAACAGGTTCGGATTGGTTTGGGTATTAGAATCCAAAAAAAACATGAAGTACCAAAAACACAAAAAAAGACTTGAAACCCAAAAATAACTGAAATCCAAAAAATAGCTGAAAAATATTCATATACTCAAAAGATCCAAAATTTTATCCGTAAACCTAATCCGAAGAACCGAAAACACCCAAAATTTTACCAACCCAAAATATATTTTTCTAAAATTGAAATTTTACCCATAACGCCAAACTATAACCAAAAACCCGAACCAGAAACTTAAAAATATCTAGAATGCCGAAAACATATATGAAATACCCAAACATACCTAATATACACAAATCATTCCAGGTACTTTGGGTACCCGATCGAGTCTCGAATAGGACCCAAACTGGAACAGAGATTCGCGGTCCAGAAATATATTGAATAGGTACTTTGCCCATGACTCAGACCCGAACTGCACCTGTATTTTCGGGTTGGTTTCGGAATTAGTTTTTCAGGTCCAACAAACTGTCGAATCATATGAAAAAGTTAGATAAAAATGTACAGATAAAATCTGAAATAATAATGTATAACAATTTCAAACATTAATTCATATAAGAACTTTTTATCTAGTATAATTTAGTACTCCCTCCGTTTCTGAATAAGTGTCACTATGACATTTTTCACACAGATTAAGAAAGTTGCTGAAATATATGTAAATTGTTATTAATTACACCTTTTTGACTAATAGTATTTTGAGATAAATAAAATTATTTATAAAATCAACGCAGTTTGCAATTAATTTTCAGCTGAAATTAAGTATAATTTGTATTGAAATTGTAAAGTGACACTTTTTGTGTAACAAGAAAAAAATGTTAGAATGACACTTATTACGAAACAGAGGGAGTATCTTATAAGTGTTTGATTGACACAAGATAACAAACATGAAAGTGTTAGAATGACACTTATTACGAAACAGAGGGAGTCACTACAAGAAAACGTGCCCATAACAACGAAGATTTACGACGAAAATATTTCGTCATAAATTTACATGGTGTTTACAACGCAGTTACGAGGAGTCCAACTTTCGTCGTAAACGCCATATAAATTTACGATGAAATATGTTCGTCGTAAAATCCATGCAAGTTTACGACGAAAGTACGTGGAATGAGAAATACGTTGTAATCGTTACATCGACATTACAACGAAACATGTTACCGTTATATTTAGGTGAAAACGTGTATTCAATGTGCTTT
>NC_027756.1:18984010-18984441 GCF_000695525.1 Brassica oleracea var. oleracea
ATTCCTTGTAAAATCGTTGTTATATTTTAACTACCCAACTCGAAAATTTCTCAATATATATGTCATTTCCCACAACTATCTTCCTCACAACACAAAAACGGAAAAAAAAATCCGAAAAAAATCAGAAAAAAAAATTTTCAAAAAAAAATCTAAGAAAAAAATGGCCAGTGGCGGTAGTATTTACGAGTTACGGAGTAGGATGTATTTGCACAAAGATTCCGACGGGAGGGTGACAAACGCATTTCTGAGTGGGCTAAAGACATTTATGCACCAGGCGGGCTGTACACCGATCACGCAGGAAAGCGATAAGATGTTCTGCCCCTGTCGGAAATGCAAGAATTAAAAATTTGCACGTAGTGAAACTGTATGGAAGCATTTAGTAAACAGAGGATTTACACCACAGTACTACATTTGGTATCAACATGGAGAGG
>NC_027756.1:18985691-18987027 GCF_000695525.1 Brassica oleracea var. oleracea
TGATGAGAACGAAAACGATTTAGAGTGATGTAATATATGTAACAAATGTTGTATTTCTCTATTGTAACGTATGTTTAAAGAAATATTGTTTTTTTACCATCTTAATGTATGTGTAGCAAATGTTGTTTTATATATTATGTATTTCTTTAGTTTTTAAAAAATTATTTGCAGTTTTAGGGTTTTAAAGTTTAAGTTGGAGAAAGAACAAGAAGTAGTAGAGAAGAAGATATGAAGTTAGATGATATGTGACTTTGGGGTTTAGGGATTTCATTCTCGGTGTTTAGGGTTAAGCGTTGTAAAATCGTCGTAAACGGACGTTTCGACGTAATTTCGTCGTAAACCAAAAAACGCGGGCCTGGTAACTTCGTCGTAAATGGAAAAACGCGGGCCTGGTAACTTTGTCTTATATTATGTCGCGTTTACGACGAAACCTTTTCTATATATTGAGACGCCGAGACGAGGCTGCCTCGTTCATTCCTCCCAAACTCCTCTCCTCTCCCTCTAAGGTACACTCTCTTTCCTCCTTTTTTTTGTTTTTAAGTTAGTTTAGGTGATTAATTAGTTAGGTAATTAGTTTAGGTGATTAGTTAGGTAATTAGTTTAGGTGATTAGTTAGGTAATTAGTTTAGGTGATTAGTTAGGTAATTAGTTTAGGTGATTAGTTAGGTAATTAGTTTAGGTGATTAGTTAGGTAATTAGTTTAGGTGATTAGTTAGGTAATTAGTTTAGGTGATTAGTTAGGTAATTAGTTTAGGTGATTAGTTAGGTAATTAGTTTAGGTGATTAGTTAGGTAATTAGTTTAGGTGATTAGTTAGATGACGGAATCCTATAGTTTAGGTGATTAGTTAGGTAACGGAATAATTTTTTTAATTATGTCGTCATAATTGATTAAATTTATTTAATTTTTTTTTAGATGGCTCCTAGAAGGAAACCATCAGCACCTACTTATGCCCAGTTGTTTGGCGATGGTTCCGGTACATCTTCTTCCGGTCCATCTCCGATGCAGTTCCAGACTCTCAGACTTCTCAGAGAGTTTTTTCGAGTCCTCCTCTTCCACTGCAGATGCCTCCACCTCCTCCTCCTGCGGCTGCACCTCAGCCTGTCCGAGAAGGTGCAGTTCATCCGGATTTGCGTGTGCCTTCATATGCTCCATTCGCGAGATATACGGTGGAGGATTTGCTTGCCCAGCCTGGACGGGAGGGTTTGGATGTTCTAGACCCCGATAGACCCCGAGGAACTTATTGGTAAGTTATTAATTTTTATTACATTAAAATTTAAATTATTTTTATTTTCTAACGGTTAAATTGTTTTTTTTCAGGTTTGGGGCTAACAACC
>NC_027756.1:18988025-19004121 GCF_000695525.1 Brassica oleracea var. oleracea
CCGTCAACAGCCGAGCAACCCCACCAACTACTTCGAGGATATGTAGTTTTTTTTATATTTCTGTTTGTATTATGAATTTAAATATTATTGTATGACTTTTAAATGCCTTTTTAAAATATGTTTTTCAATT
The DNA here is from genome assembly GCF_000695525.1 of Brassica oleracea var. oleracea. Lineage (NCBI taxonomy): Eukaryota > Viridiplantae > Streptophyta > Magnoliopsida > Brassicales > Brassicaceae > Brassica > Brassica oleracea. The sequence continues at coordinate 18,988,156 of NC_027756.1, forward strand.
TCATATTTCGTTTTAAAATTTAAATTATTTTAAATTCTGAATATTAAATATAAATTAAAATTTATTATGTACTAATTAATAATAATATAATAAGAATCGATGTAAACTCCTCGTAAACATTACATGGAGTTTACATCGAATGTTTACGAGTGATTAACATCGAAAGATTTACGAGGGTTTTACATCGAAATGTTTACGAGTGATTTACAACGAAAGTGTTTACGAGTGATTTACAATGAAAGTATTTACGTGTGCTTTACATCGAAATCATTACGTGGGCTTTACCACGAAATCTTACGTGTCGTTTACGACGAATCCTTTCCCTGCGCTTTACGAGGAATATATTTCGTCGTAAACGTAACGAGTTGTTTACGACGAAACCTCCGTTACGACGGACGTTTAACAACGAAACGTCTTTCGAGGTTAATTCGTCGTAACACCCCGTTTACGACGAATTAACAACGAATACTGCCGTAGTAAAAAATATGTTTTCTTGTAGTGAGTATCTTATAAGTGTTTGATTGACACAAGAGAACAAACATGAAAGTGTTCTGTTTTTTTGTGTTATATATAAATTCTTTATGATACTAATTGTTTATTAACAAATTTTTTATAAACTAGATGTTGATGCAAAGGTTTGTACTAACATTCACGAACTTAGGAACTGCACTCCCTCTGGATGCATTACCGAAGACAAAAAGTATCCACCCTATGCTGCGAAAAAAGACATATGTAAATATGCAAACACTTGTAAATGTGATTTTACATGCTAAATCTTATTAATCACCTTTTTCCTAAAATTTACTTACAATTAAATAATACATAAGCTATAATAGCTTGTAATATTGAGGTGTGAGACAAAATTTTGCCATTACAGTCTAACAATGCTATCTTATACTTGATTACTTTTAATTGTACAAATCAATACAATTGTGTTTTATTAGTTAGCAATAATTACCTCGTGTCTAATTAGTGATGCTGTTAAATAGCAATTAAATAATTAATCTCAAGCAAATGTTGCAAGTACATATGGTACTATTATTCATGTTTACCATTTTCATGGTACTATTATTCATATTTACCACCACTAAATAGACATTTTCAAAAATATTTTCTTCGTGGTAAAAGACTTTTATACATGTTATATATATATATATATATATATATATATATATATTAAATAATTATTTAAAAAATAAAACAAATAAAAAATAAAAATAAAATATATTTGTTTATGTTTTCGAATTATAATTTGATAACCTCTATCCACCTTAAATTAAAATAATTATTAATTCTTTTACGTCTGATGGGTTGTACCCTGCTGATACAACTGTTCCGGCAAACCTAATTCTTCCATCCTGCACAAGAAAAATACAGTTCTCAGTTATTCTACATTGCTATAGACTAAATATGTCCAAACTCACAGTACAAAAATCTACATTATATAATACAACAACAACAATCATCAGCGTCTTCAAACATCATCTTCATACTATACTAGATTTCTATATGGTATACTTTATCCGACTTCACCATTTCAATCTCTTAAAACTATACCACTACAACTATAGTATCCATTTCAAGGTAACACTAATCCAAGACATACTATACAATTTTCGAGTATAGAATAGTATAGTACTCACTGAAAACAGGTCCCACACATACCTTTCTTCTTTGCAAATTCCCTCTTGCGCCGTCGTCCGGTACACCCCGTCGAACTGATTCTACCGCTTACTCTGCAACATCATCTGGTTTCCCAAATATTCTGGACGACAAAAGATTTCGTGTTACTCACCCCTCAAAAACCTGGTTCATATTTGCTATTGAAATCAGATTTACCTTTCCTCGTCGCTTTTTTCTCCACGCCGTCTTCTCTGTCGAAACCCTAACTCTTTAAATCCAGATGTCGGCGCCTCCTCTTCTCCTTTCAACCACCGTTTCCCGTTTCTGTAGCCGTTGGAATTGAAGTATACTTCCGAAATCCCTAAATAATTTTTTACCTCTCTCCTGAGAAAACCTATTTTTAACAAAATGATTGCGACCTTTCGTTTTTTCTGAATATAGAAAAATTTTGTTCTCACTTTTCGACGCGCATGTAAGGGCATTTTTGTCCACACTTACTATAATATGTAACATATCATAACATGCCTTTACCTATGGTTAGTGCCTTAATATAAATCGTATTATGTATATGTGTCTAAATTTCCCAATTATAATCCTTGAAAGAAAAAGAGAAGTAGCTATCCGTGTAAGAGATAAGCAAACAATAACAAGTGAAACATCACTTAAAAAGGAAACAAAATAAACAAAAAAATGAGATATAAATTTGGGTGAATTTGGTGGATATTCATAAGAGGGTAATCAATTGAAAACATACCCATCAAACAGTTATAGCGGATCAATGGGATAATTTGTGCACAAAAGGCACTATATTCTCCTTGGCTGCATGTACGCGTGAAGAAAACACGGAAAATATAAAACATGTGTACATTCCTTTCTATCAAATCTAACCTTTTTCTAACCTAAAATAATATATTATTCATCTTCTTAGATCATTTTAGTAACTGATAGCGGTAGAAGAGAAGATATATATAACAAAAACAAATGAAGCGATGTTCTTGTTGATCCATAAGGTAAAAGGAAACGAATAGATGGTAGGAGAAGGAAAAGAAACCACATGGGAGATGGAGAAGAAGAAGAAGGCAGAAACGGTGACATGCATGTGGTGACAATCGTACACTTAAAGTGAATGAAAAAGAGAAAGTAAAAAAATGAGTGAGTTTGAAGTACTGTGAAATTAAACACGATACTATACTATATATACTCCCTCCGTTTCAATATAGATGATGTTTTAGAAAAAGTATTTTGTTTCAATTTACATGAAGTTTTGAGGTTTTAAGGTTAACTTTAACTTTATTGAAAACTGTTCAACCAATTAGATTTTATCGTCTTTTTATAATTGGTTAAATGATTTAAAAACTATAGTTTTTAAAATGCTTTTTGACTTAAATCTAACTTTCTTAATCTTTGTGCATTAAGGCAAAACATCAAGTATTATGAAACGGAAGAAGTATTAAATAACTAGTATAGAACAATCGACTTACAACAGTTATATAACAACAACCATAATACAAAATATGTTGCAAAAAAATTATTTGCATTGTTGCTTAGAGAGGAAAATGGTGAGCAGGAAGAAGAAGAAGAAGCTGAGAGAAGAAAATGGTGAGGAAGAGGAAGCATAAGAAACAAATGAAAGCCTACCAAAAAAAAAGAAACAAATGAAAAGAAGAAACATTGTACTATATTTTATTTTGACAATAAAATAGAATAGTATAATATAGTATTTACAAGAACTGTTGTAAAATTTCATTTATATTCTTCATCGAAATGTATTGTTCATGAAAAAAATTATGTTTGCATTAGCTATAAGGTTTTGTAATAGAAAACTCTAAATGGTTCATTTGAATGGCATACAGCTTTTAATAGTACCATGAATTTGTATTATACTATATTTGTTACAAAACTTTAGAAAAGAAAATAGTAATAGAGATCATTGTTATTCTTCTCCAATGCAACCCAACATATGATTATGGGGTGGTGATGACATTAGTGATGTAGAGAGATATTTGCATATATTATGAATATTTTGATTATCTAGTTTATCATTTATTTAGATATTTATCTTAAATTAGTTGGAATTATCTACCAGGTTTTTAATAGTTTTAAATTATTTTGTTTTTATATAAATAGGAACTTATGTCTCGAGTTGTATTCAGTTTATGATTTGATTAATAAAATGAATTCTCTTATACCTTGCTAGCTACCCTCTGTTATCTACTTCACGGAGATTTTATATACAGAGATGAAGAGAGTCTTCCTATAAATATGGCACCAAATCCTCCGGGTCTGATAATCCGCTCCTCACTGAATCCATCAGTTGCAGAGTGAACCACCCCCACAGAATGAGTTATCACAAATCTTTGTAGAGTTTAAATTATATCCAAAAAAATTAACTCTAGATGCTCAAATCTACTTGATTGTTGTGAGATTCAACTCTAGATTCTTAAATCTACTGGCTTGATATATGTATTATGTTTCATGTTTTTGCTGAGCTTTAATCATGTTTTAGGAGATAATTGAACCTTCAAGTATGTGAGTGTCTTTATTATCTCTTTGGGGCATTCTAAGACCTTTGCTTTAATTAGTTTTAGATGCAAAAAGAAAATAGACCTGATCTTTCAAGCTCTGGTAGTATCTGATATATCATTTACCTTTAGTGAATGAATTCACATACTTATCAAAAATAAAAATAAATACTCATCTGATCATGTCTTGAGGAATATTCTCATATTATTGGGATATATATTAGTAATATAAACAAAATAGTTCAACATCAATGTTTTCATTAAAAGAATTCAAAAGAAGCTGAGACAGATCTTTGTAATAGAGACAGTTATAACCTGATACTTTTGAACCTCATTTTAATAACTTCTTTTTAAATACTTATTATTATTAGATTTTTTTCTTAAAGATTACAAGCTATGACCGGAATACAGTTCAACAAGCTATCACAAAAGTGAAGAGATAATATAAAGAACCAAAGACAATCAAATCATCAGTTTCGATTGACTTTTGTGGTAGAAAAAGAGTAAATTTAGCCATTTCCACCTCCACGTCCACGTCGTCCACGGTTTCCTCCGCCGCTACCTGTGAACTGGAAGTGCATCTCTCTAGCTTTTGCTGATGGCTTAACTGGTCTTTCTAGAAGGGTTCTTTTCCCGGAAGGTGTCATAAGATCCACCGAGTTCGTCTCTGAGGTAAAACTCACTGGGTCTTCTTCTTCCTCTTCCAAATATATCAACAAGGCAAACTTGTTTGAGCCTAAAACAAGTCTCGCTATTCCACTACTTTCTCTTTGGACCGCTGGAGGTACTTGATCTATCGGAGTATCAGTGATTGGCAAGGATCGAGTGGACTCCATACTCGGAGACACAACAGCTTCATTAATACAAATAAAAGTAGGAGAAACATACATGTTCTCAAGTTCCGTAACAGTAGCTAAAGAAATTAGGTCTTCCACATTAGCAGAAGTAACGGGTTCAAACACATTTGATTCATTACATGTATCATGATGACTGATTGGTGGAGATATCATGGTGCTGACTGATTTTGTAGAGGTAGCAATTGCAGACTGATTTACAGCATTATCTGCTGCAGATCCTGCTGAGATAAACTCAATTACCTCTGGAGTAGAAATAATTGCAGCTTGAGATTTAGATGTTGCTATTGAGATAACACTTTCACCAGTAGTGGTAACTGAAGCTTTAAAACTTGAATCTGGGTCACTTAAAGGAAAAGTAGGAGAAGGTTTGGACAGTGAGACATCATCTGAAGCAATGTCAGCATTGGTGGAGGGCTTATCTTGTTGTCTTGGAGGAAGCTTACCTAGGCAGCGAGAAGCTTTGTGTCCCAAAAGACCGCAATTAGAACATTTAGATGGCAGCCATGAGTATAACACATCAACCATAGTGATAGAGCCACTCTCATTCTTAATAGGAACCTTAGACGGAAAAGCCTTATTTAACTTTACTTGTACAAGGATTTGCGTAGGGTCGAGCCAAGGTTTGCTAGTAAGCATCGGAGCTTTATAGGAACAGCTCTAACGGGCATATATTGATGGTATTTGATCTGTTGAAAAAAAAAAAATAATGAAAAAGAGGAAAGAGAAATATATAAGTATGTTAAACCATCGCTTTTTAGTTACTTTTAAAAGAGAGGATGTACACACAGTACAACTGTTTTTCTTCATTGATCAAAAAAATATTAAATTAAAAACTAAATTATTAGTAAAATATTATATTTTTACTAATCAAAAACGGGTTTCACCACCATTGGAGCTGCTCTAACCTAAAAGCATGATTAATGGTGGAGTTTTTAGCGGAATATAAGAAACCGTATCTTAACTTTTAACTAAAAAAATTAAGAACCGGTTTTTAAATAAGATATTTAAGAGCCGGTTCTTAGCTTTTTTAGTTAAAAGTTATGAGACGGGTTCTTATATTTTGCTAAGAAACCCACCCTAAGAACCTCCGTTAATCATGCTCTAATCTAGAAAATAAATCCTTAATATTTTTTTTCTACTCTTTTAGGTCCATTGATTTGACCTAATTATATTAATAGCTGCGGTTTCTTTCTACCAATGCTATATTTAAGCTTTAATAAAATAAACATTCTTATATTCAAAACCTATTGAAACTAATTTTAAATTTACAAACCAATGATTCAAAATTTAGTTTCAGTCTAAAAATAACAATCGGGTTTCTAATATAAAACAAACTCGGTGCTTCACCAGAATAGTTGTCCTCTTCTCAAACATATCTCAATTTATTGTTTGAAGCTAACCTATTATAAAGAGATATCCAAAAGAAGAGACCACCAAACAAAAACAAAAACAAAAATGGCGTCCAAAGCCTTCTTCTTCTCTTTTTTTGTCGTCTCCGTCGTGTGTTTGTCCTCTCTCGCCGGATTTTCCGCCGCCGATGCTGATGATTTTGACCGTTTCCAGATTCAGGGATCGGTTTATTGTGACACTTGCCGTGTCCAATTCGTTACCCGTCTCAGCAAATTCCTTGAAGGTATATTAAATTTATAATAAGTATTTTAATAAAAAGTTATGAATGTGTGATGTGAATACATTGAAGCCAGAATAGTCAACAGAAAAAAATTAACACATCAAAACTCGTTTGATAACAGTTACAAAAAGAAGAAAAAAAGTCGTTTGATAACAATTACATAACGAAATAGTTTTTTTAAACTTGCATAACGAAATAGTTTGAGAAGATTACGTTTGCGCGCACTCTATCTTGCATGTTAAGAGAATCCATGCAGCGTCAAGCAATGCTATATAGATTTTTAAATCCAAATGAAAGGCAATTGAACAATATCACTAGAGTAATTAATTACCGGGCCAAACTATAATGCGACCGCCCACGGCTAATGGCCATTCATGCCCGCTCTCTCGGCCCGTGGTCCCCATCCCGTCTGACGAGCGGTGCGTTATTTTCTCCAAGGTCCGAAAGTCTTGTGTACTAACCCTGCAATCACCACCCAACTTTTCCCCGTGCTTTGGCCTCACTCGCACGGTATCGCTCACTTCCCGATAGGTCATCTATCATTTTACTACTCCAATCCAAACACGCTTAACTCTGGAGTTCTAAACGGATGTGTGACGGAAAATGTAAGTCAACTTTGGTGACATAGGTAGCCAAATCAATCTTCTTAAACATTTCCATAAATCACATCTCGGGATGTTACGCAAAGTTTAAAATCAAATCAATCGTGTAATATGTTCAAACAATTAAGTAGTAGTTAGTTTGATTTAAGTGCTACTCATCCCTAGTCAGCTGATGCACAACATCGATTCAGAATTGAACCACAACTTTATTTTAGTCTTTGGACTATTCATTGTTTCAAATATATATCTCCAACATCAGTTTGTAAAGTTAATATCAACTAGACATGAAACGATTCAACCATTGACAAACTCCAAATCATATCATGTTTTACTTAAATAAAAAAAAGGTTAATACGTATCCTTAGACTCCAAATAGCGACAATATATATACACAACTGGGCTAACATGATTTCATATTTGTGAAGGAGCGAAAGTGAAGTTGGAGTGCAGGAGCAGAACAAACGGAACCCTAGCGTTGACCAAAGAAGCCGTTACCGACAAAACGGGAAGCTACATGATGGAAGTAACTGGTGACCACGAAGAAGAAGTTTGTCAGCTTGTTTTGGTGCAATCACCAGACAGTGGTTGCAGTGACGTCAGCGAAGAGGCATACTTACGTAACGCCGCTAAGATCAGTCTAACGGCAAATGACGGTATCGTCTCTCACGAGACACGTATCGTTAACCCTCTCGGTTTCATGGTTAAGACACCGTCAGCTGACTGTCCCGCTGCTTTCAAAGAGCTCGGTATTGTCCCTGACGTTACTTTCTAAGCGAAGAAAGAAAGAATATATGACGTGAGAGATTTTACTTCTATTTGCTTCAATTTGAAGGGTTTTCCGTCAAGTTTATCAATTATTTATCATTATGAATTAATACCACTAGTAATTATTGATGTTGATTTTGCGGTTTTTGTTTTTGATTAATTTGAATTGCATGTGAGTCATACTTTGTTGTTCTATAAACAGAAAAAAAAAACAAGAGTTAACTTATCAATGCTGGAGAACTTATCAATTACTACACAAGTCAACAAATCATTAGAAGGGTAATGATTGATCTGAAACCTAATTAAAATCTGAATTTGATACAAAGGAAATGATTTGATTTTTTTCTGAAACCTTATTAGAACTGATATTGTCATTTTTGGGTCAAATATGTGAATTTTATTGAAAACTAGAGGGGGTCCGCGCAGAATATTGTTTTATTGTTCATAAATATGATTTTCTGATGATGTGATTATGTTGTCAGTATTTATTTGTGAAAAACATTATTTGATGTTTTATGTTATGTAGTAGGAGGTAATAAGTTAATATATTATGTGTTTGTCTTTTTAATAATGTGTTGTATTGTATGTATAATACTACTTGTTAGTAGTGAAGTGAGTTTCTGATGTAAAATATATTGAATTTCAATAACTTTGTCTTAAGACATTTGTTGATTCTAAAATTAACGGCGTCAAAATTGTATTTTAACTTTCACATTTTTGAACATTACTCTTTTTAGGTGTTTTTGCACACTCCCCCATCTTTTGATCTTGAGCCATCACTATCTATGTAATTCGTTTACCTCTCTCGTGCGCCTCTCTCGTGTGCAGTGCTTCTCACCATCATTGGGAAAAGACTCACCTACGTGCCCTTTTTTTCTTCACCTTCTTTTTCTGTAAGATTATATGGTATTTGTTATATATCAGGCATATTAGTTCCATGTTGTGCGGTAGTTTCTTACAGCATTGTATGTTATTTCGGTCAATATTGGTCCTCTTTTTCTTTAGGCTTTGGCTAAGGTTAGAAACTACATCTCGTTGGATTGGGTCAGAGTTTAGTTGTCATTGATGTTGCTTTCCTCGTCGCTGGTTTGCCGTCAATAGTCTCTGCTCGTCTTGGTTTCAAGATCTGGTTTATGGTGGTCTGACTTATATGCTCTTTTTCATAGCTCGAGGATGGTTCCACGGTTTGTTGATTTCATTTTGTCTATTTTTATCTCTTTTTTTCTCTCATCTCGTTGCACCTTTCATCGTTGATCACGTCTCTTGCGACTCTTTTTTTCGTCATATTTGCTACTCCAGGTTTGGATATTGTTTTCTATGTGTATGCTTTGTGCACTTGGAAGGTTGTTTTATAGTCTCTAGCTTAAGCTTTGGTTTCTCGGTGGTTGGCTTCCATTCTCCTCCACTCAGATTCTATATCTTCTTCTCATGCATCTCTTGGTGTAGGTGTGCGGAGTGAGTCTTTTGAAGCTTTGGTTTCTTCTATTTAGAGTTTTGTGGTTCTTCGCTGGCATGAGCACCTTGTATGTGCTTGTTTAGTTTGTGAGGTGTTTTTTATCTCTTAGCTGGTGGTCGTGCTTCCGGTGTTTTAGACATGCGCCTTTTTTTTTCGTGGTGACTTTGTTCTTTCGATGATTATTATATCTCTGACTCGTTTTTTTGGTTTTTTGCGCCGGGGCTTGATCGCGATCATTTATGTTCCGGAGATTTCTTTATCTCATATTTTATCTTTTTACTTTTTTCTGATATCTGCTTGTTCTAACCAAGACATTCTATGGTAAGATGAGATAGGTTAGTTTTTTTTGTCGATCTTTTTTTTAGCTCCAAACCTTTATTGTGTTAGTGTTACTATAATATTTTATTTTTTCTCTCTGACTGTGGAAGTTTTATGTTTAGATTATGTATTGAACTCTAATTTCTTCTTATTAGTTTGGTCATTTTATATTTTTAATAGTTAAATAAATATATAATTTGTAAATAAAATAATAGAAAATGGTAAAAAATAATTAAATAACAAAAAATTATGTTATTTTTAGTTGTGAATAAATTAAATATGTAAAATATATTTTTATTATTTTATTTATTTCTTTATTCATCTTGAATTTTAGTGAACAATAAAATAGATTATCAAACTTCATACGATAATAGTTAGTGCGAAAAGAATTAAGCCAAATTGCAATAATCTAAAAGAAGGAAAACCTAAAATGTAAAAAAAAAATACATAGATAATACGTGTCGCAAAAGCTCCCTGCCACTTGTCAGAAAATGAGAAAAAACTAACTTTATATATATAGAATGGAAGAGTTTGTAACAGTTAGATTAGATAAGACTATGATTTACATTGGCAAAAAAAGAAGAAAAACAAAGTAAGGCATAGGAATTTTGAAAACTAGTTTACTCATTAACAAGCCAATGTTGCATTAGGCTGAAAACTCAGTTTTGATTTCTCTTGGACAAAATAGTTTCCTGATGAAACGGTCTAGCTGCTCGAAGATGATGCTCGGCCATGTGGAGATATTGTCATAGAGTAGCTAAGCTTATTCCGCTCAGACCAAATGCAGTAAATGGTTGCAAGATACAATAAACACTTTAGTAGCTTTGGCGTTATAGCATAACTCATCGAATCAGAGGAAGCAGTCTATGTGACTCCGTTTCTCAAATTTCTCCGTCCGTGGCATTGCTTCTGACTCTTCCGTTGCTGAGGACCTCGGCGACAGAGCCATGTTTCTGGATCATGATACTGCGTTTTAAACCGAAGCTCGGAGCATTTCCAAATTAATTAACTGATATTCCCCGTACCTCGCACCTTGCAATACCGTTGGGGCTTTGGAATAATGTTGCATAAACTCTGATTCTTCTTATGAATCGAAAGGTATGTGTTGAATGTGATTAATTGGAATCTGACACATTGATCTGAAATGATATTTTGTCGTTTGTTTCTTCCAAATAAAGTTTATATTTATTCCGTGTTAGCATTACTTCTTATAAACTTTGTGTTATTTGTATCGATGTAAGCAAGTTAAAAAAAATGTAAGCAAGTCACGCTGAAGTTGTTTATGGTTTTTCAACCGGATTGCTAATAAGTAATAACTTTCAAATGTATAAAGATTCACACAATACTGAGTAAATAGACATTTTTTTCTGAATGAACAAAGTAAAGACGGCCATCCGAGGAGTCTCTTCTTCTTTCAAGTACTATAGTAGGCAGTTCTTTTTTTGTCTGAGGGTGACACTTGTCTCATTTGCGAGAATCGACTTTTTTCGCGTCTCTGGCTGCAATAAACAGAGACAACAAAAGATCAGAAACATGAGGAAAATATTCTATGTTTTTCAATTAAAATTAGTTGATAAAACAAAATTTAATTATTTTACAAGAGTCGGATCCGCATGCTCACACGAGTTTTGTTTTAAATTTTATTAGTAAATTTAAAAATTAAGTAGTTTTTATAAGAAGTGTAGTGAAGCCTTTAAAATAATATATATATATTCTGTTTTTTCAAACCAGAGCATCGCAAAAGGTGTGTGTTTTTACCTGCTTTTTCCTCTTCTCGCATCTTGGCGGCGCCTTCTCTCTGTTGGCGTATCAGAGCCAGACGATCTGCGCGCGCGCGCACACACACACGAGAGGTGTGAAAACCAATAAAAGCCTGTTTAGTAAAATAGAAAGAGAACAAGAGATTTATAGTTGTTTACCAAAATCCTTTCTTGCTTGTTCGGTTTTGCCTTGCTCCTGCAATCTCATGTATCGCTCATGAGCTCGTTGCTTCTCAAGCTCCTCCCTTCAAAAGACCATTTAAGACGTAACTGTGAGACGCTCCTTACCAAGAGACGTTGAATGATATAGATATTCGAATGTTCAGTATCAGAAGCGAACCTTTCACGCCTCGAGAGTTCAGTGGTTTTACTTGCCTAATCAACAAAATGGGAAGAACAGAGAGGAAACAAAAACACACACAAAACATATTTATATATATATATTACTTGGGAAATTCACAGAAACTGAATACACAGAGAGAGAGAGAGAGAGAGAGCTTTACATCAAGGTCTCTTGCTTTCAAAGTCTTTGGTTTTGCTCTGTTAGGGTTATCAACTTCGATCAGAGCTTCATGTCCTTTCTTCTTCACCTGATAATTATATGCCACCAAGCAAAAGATAATAGATGAACCGAGGGAGGCCACATAAACATAAAAAAGATTTTATGTTTTCACCCACACCAGATTCATCTTCGGATTCCTCCTCAGACTCCTCCTCTTCCACATCTTCTTCGTACTCCGCTTCTTTCTGAAAACGTTATACAAAATCATCCTCCCAAACACATCAACAATCGTATCGAAACAACAAAGGTACCTGCTTGAATGAACGAGGACGTGCAGCAGAAGTGCCAGCAACTACCAAAAAAAAAAAAAAAAAACCCACAGAGAGAAGATAAATCAAATATAAATCCATTCACATCAATCTTGAATACATATAACATACTAGAGCCTCAAAGAGCTGAATCAAGCCAAGAACAAACCTAATCCTATGAAACACGAAAAACTGATTCGAAGCTCAAAACGTAAACTTTTTGTGTACCCAAGGCTTATCTACCTCGTATAAATCAAAATCAACAATCAAAATAAAAACCCTAAAACTCTTGAAGACCCAATTGGGTATTCTGACTCTTGTACATGTATAGAAGAACAAATTAAACGATGGCGTTTAATCCTTACGTATCTCAGCTGCACTTGAGAATCGGCGTTGGCCTGTGGGTTTCCCTTTGAACTTGCCTCTTCCCATCGTGCGTTTCTCGAAAAGATATGAAATCGAAAACTGGAAACCAAGGAGTTCGATTCCTGACGCAGAGAATACGAATCGATTCGGAAGAGAGAAGAATTAGTGGAGGAGGGATCTCTCGTCTTCTCTTCTCTTGAGGTCGGTCACCGCTAGGAGACGACAACCCTAAAAGATTGAGTCTGTGTTTCAGTACGACTATGCTTTGATCCTCTGTATCAATGGTAAAACGACTGCGTTTAACTTCATGCAAGTTTTTAAGACTTCTTCTCCAATGAAACACTATTTTACTGTGGATTTGCTCCAATAATATACCTCTTACTTTATTATAGAGAAAATATAGAAGGGCAAATCTCCAAAATAGCACTTTTCTAAGTTTATATCACAAAAATAGCACCCAAAAACTAAAATGACCAAAATAACACATTTTTAAGTTTATCCTTTGAAAATTTTAATTTTGTTTATTTTTCAAAATTTGAAATCTTATCCCCAAAACCTCATTTCTCAACTCTAAACCCTAAACCCTAAACTCTAAACCCTAAACCCTAAACTCTAAACCCTAAACCCTAAACTCTAAACCCTAAACCCTAAACTCTAAACCCTAAACCCTAAACTCTAAACCCTAAACCCTAAACTCTAAACCCTAAACCCTAAACTCTAAACCCTAAACCCTAAACTCTAAACCCTAAACCCTAAACTCTAAACCCTAAACCCTAAACTCTAAACCCTAAACCCTAAACTCTAAACCCTAAACCCTAAACTCTAAACCCTAAACCTTAAACCCTAAATTCTAAACCCCACCCTTTAACTCTAAACCTTAAGTTTGCGACTTTTGATAAAACATTAAATGTTATTTTTGTGACTTTTGACCTTGAGTGCTAGTTTGGGAACATAAACTTGATTTAGTGCTATTTTTGTCTTTTTCTCAATATAAAGAGATATTACCATTTTATTCTAAAATACGGAGGAAAAAATAGTGTTCCATTAGAAATGCTTTTAAACATATACTCTTTTCGTTTCAATATACTTGGTGTTTCAGAGAAGTTTTGTTGTTTCATAATAGATGAAGTTTGCACAAATATATGTAACTTTAACTTTATCAAAAATTGGATAACCAAATAGATTTTTATTATTTTTATTTATAATTAAATAAACTAATTTTATATTGTAATTTAGTGACACTTTTGATAAACAATAGTTTTTCTTAATATTTGTGCATTGGAGTAAAACATAAAGTAATAAAAAACGGAGGGAGTATATTTTATATCGACAATTCTCTTAAATAACATTTTTTAAGTTTTTGTCACAAAAATAGCCCTTAAAAATAAAATGACCAAAATAGCTCTTTTTTATTTTGAAAATTTTAATATTTTTTTTTTCTAATTTGAAACCTTATCCCTAAAACCACACTTCTTAACTCTAAACCCTGAGTCTAGATTAGTTAACCCTTGGGTAAAAATGTAGTTGTATCCTTTAATAAAACTTATTTTGGTCATTTTCGTTTTTGATAGCTATTTTTGTGAAAATAAACTAAAAATGACTATCCTAAAGAATTTCTCATTTTTTTATATTCTCAAATCGGATCAGTAACTATCTATTGTATTTGGTATCTCTGAATATGATACATTTACCAATTTTCAATCAACTATGATCCGTTTTTTTTCTCGGTCTAGATGTTAAAATTCATACCGATTTTTTCAGTTTACGTTGTTGTTGTCAAAGCAAAGCAACTTATTACATAAGAAAAGATGCCACATGCTGGCTAACTATAAGGTTCAACAAAGCATAAATAAATATGAGAGAGAGAGAGAGAGTTGAGACTTGAGGAAGGGAAGGACCGCAGTCTGTCGCGCATACTCCGGTCAATACAAGCAAAGAACCCTCCCTCTGATGTAGAAACGCCTTCGAAAATCCTAGCATTCTTCTCTCGCCATATATGCTAGATGATCACATGCACAACTGAAACACCACTGAAATGGAGCGCAAGGGGGCAGCGCGGTGTCCATTAAACCAAGCTAGAAACAAGGCAAAGTCAGCAGGAGGAACCCGAAGGAACCTAGACCAAATGTTCCTACAGAATTCACATTAGAAGAACAAGTGAGAGTGAGATTCAATTCCAGTTGAGCAATGAACACATTGGTCAGGGACATTAAGACCCCAAGCACGAAGCCTGTCTCTAGTTGCAAGTCTCGTTAGCCAAGTCGTCTAAGAAATGAATGAGCACCGAGGGATTTCCTGTTTGAACCACACAAGTTTACACCATGAGACCGTGCGCATTTTCTGTCTGACACACAACCACGTTGGTTTGGAGGAGAACTAATCCTTAAAGTGACCAGGAGAACTATACCACAAGAAAACTTCATCACCTGCATCATCAGTGGGACGCTGGATTGATGAGAGAGTAATATGTAGAGAGAGGATATTCTCTGATCTAGCACCTGGTAGACACCAACCAGTAGAGATAGCTGCATCAGCGACTTTAGTCTTCAAAGGCAGCCTGAGAAGAGAAGGAGAACGTTGTCCTAGAAAATTTTGATATGCCTTGAATCTAGATGTTACATCTAGGCGATGGATGTTACATCACGTACATCATACCGACTCGGTTGCATCAAGAGCGTTGCATCAAGTTATTATGGATGTTACATCTGATCGTGGGCTTAAGCCCATGCGTCCGTTTAGTCTAGGGTTTTAGATGTGAGATGTTACTATATATATCTTGTATTCGAAGTAACCATGAACTTTCACTCTGTAACTCAATATCGCCTCCAATAATAAAATCTCTCTTTGCCCGTGGACGTAGCCAAGTTGGTGAACCACGCTAAATCTCTGTGTCGTTGTTACATCATTTTATTCATCTGTTTCCGAATCTGTTTCTTCTCACAATTGTTACAACATCAATGGCCACTGCTCCCTCAGATGTCCTAGCAGTTGAGCTCTTGCAACGCGAATGCGGGATAAGATCGACAAGTTTGATGGGAGAAATAGCTTCAGTCTTTGGCAGATTAAGATGCAGGCGTTGTTGAAGCAACAAGGCATCTGGGGACCATTGTTAGAGAAGAAATCTGAAGCAGCTGATTTGGAAACTCTAGAAGAGAAGGCGTTCTCAACAATTTTGTTGTGTCTAGCAGACGAGACCATCATTGAAGTGTTGGATGAGAAAACTGCTGCTAGTTTGTGGCAGAAGTTGGAGAGCTTGT
>NC_027756.1:19004210-19006079 GCF_000695525.1 Brassica oleracea var. oleracea
GATATTACTGGAGCTGCGTAACATCGATGTTAAGGTGGAGGATGAAGACGCTGCTATAATCATGTTGGTATCTTTGCCGAACTCTTTCGAGAACTTCGTGCAATCGTTCATTGTTGGCAAAGATACAGTGAGACTGGAAGAAGTTAGGTCGGCGCTTCAGAGTCGGGAATTACGCCATAAGGCATCCAACTCAGGGACAGACAGTCAAGCTTCGGGATTGTTTGTCAGTGGTGTGAAGGGACATGGGAACAAAAGGAAGGTGAAAGACAGAAAATCGTTTCCAAGAGGTCTTAAGCCAACTGATATTTGCAACTATTGCAAAGAGAAGGGACATTGGAAGTCAGACTGTTCCAAGAAGAAGAAAGAGCAATAGTTTGGATCTGCTGCAGTAGCTGAGGATGAAGCCAAGTCTGATAGTGACATCGCTCTTGTTGTGCACAGACACACACACTCTTCTGATGTGTGGGTTCTGGATACAGGAGCATCCTACCATATGACACCGAGGAGAGAGTGGTTTTCGAAGTACACAGAGGTACTTGACGGCAAGATTAATATGGCAAATGATTTTGTCTACAAGATTGCTGGGATCGGCTCAATCAAGCTCAGGACACATGATGGTAGATTCTGCACATTGAACGAGGTTAGGCATGTTCCATCAATGACGAAGAATTTGATATCCATGAGTCTTCTGGACAGTAGAGGGTTTAAATATTCGGGTGGTGATGGAGTTCTGAATGTCTGCAAGGGTTCTGATGTGATTCTGAAGGGTTTCATGAACGGTACTCTATATTTGCTGAAGGGTACTACCGTTACAGGTTCAGCAAATGTTGCATCACCAGAGATCTCAGAGGAAGATATGACTAAGCTGTGGCATATGAGGCTTGGACATATGAGTGAACGTGGGATGCAACTTCTGCCGAAGCAAGGTCTTCTTTGTGGTCACAAGACCAAGAGTCTAGAGTTCTGTGAGCACTGCGTATTTGGGAAGCTGCATCGAAAGAGCTTTCGCAAGGCAATTCATAGAACAAAAGGCACACTCGATTACATCCATTCAGACTGTTGGGGTCCATCCAGAGTAGAGTCACTGAAAGGTCACAGATATTTTGTGTCTATGATTGATGATTATTCAAGGAAGACTTGGATAGTTTTTATGAAGCACAAAAGTGAAGCATTCAGTAGCTTCAAGGAGTGGAAAATATTGGTGGAGAATCAAACAGAGAAGAAGGTGAAGCTTCTTCGTACTGATAACGGTCTGGAATTCTGCTCAGCAGAGTTCAATCAGTTTTGTAAGGATGCGGGGATTGCAAGGCATCTTACAGTCGGAGAAACACCACAACAAAATGGTGTAGTAGAACGAATGAACCAGACATTGCTAGAGAGAGCAAGGTGCATGCTCTCGAATGCTGGTCTGGAGAAGCGGTTTTGGGCTGAAGCAGTCAACACGGCTTGTTACTTGATAAATCTCGGTCCCCACACAGGCATCGAGTGCAGGATACCTTCTGAAGTGTGGTCAGGTAGATCTGCTGATTATTCACTTCTAAGAGTGTTCGGTTGCACTGTTTACTATCATGTAAGTGAAGGTAAACTAGAGCCGAGAGCAAGGAAGGGAGTTTTTATGGGCTACGGCAATGGAGTCAAGGGATACAGGGTCTGGTCTCCATCAGAAAACCGAGTGGTTATAAGCAGGAATGTTGTTTTCGATAAAGCATCTATGGTTAGAAGCTCATGGTCCAGTTCTGAAGCAGAGAAAGGTAGCACTGATAAACAGGTGGAGCTGCGAGATGATCATGACGTGATCAATGTGCAGGAACACACAGAAAATCAAGAGGAGCGTGTAGAAGAAGTTCAGTTGGAGTCTACGGAGACTCA
>NC_027756.1:19006089-19021597 GCF_000695525.1 Brassica oleracea var. oleracea
CTACGAAGCGTAGCATCGCGAAGGATCGACCAAGAAGGGTTGATGTCAGGCCACCAGAGAGATATCGTTTTGATGATATGGTGGGTTATGCACTTCAGGTTGCAGGGGAAGTGGATACGTATGAACCATCCACTTACATGGAAGCTGATTCTTGTCCCGAGTATGAGAAATGGCATGCAGCAATTGGAAACGAAATGGAGTCTCATGAGAAGAATCATACATGGGATTTGGTCACATTACCACCAAGTAGAAGAGTTGTTACATGCAAGTGGATCTACAAGATTAAGGATGGAGCATCCCCGACAAAAGCAGTTAAGTATAAATCTCGGGTTGTTGCAAGAGGTTTTAGTCAGAGAGAGGGAGTAGACTACAATGATATATTGTCACTAGTGGCAGACATACTTCCATCAAAGTGTTGCTAGCGTTGGTAGCACGTCAGGACTTGGAGCTTGAGCAACTCGATGTGAAGACTGCGTTTCTTCATGGAGAGCTTGAGGAGGAGATGTACATGACTCAGCCGGATGGTTTCCGAGTTCCTGGAAAAGAAGATTATGTGTGTAAGCTTCGGAAGTCCCTTTATGGACTTAAGCAGTCTCCCAGACAATGGTACAAGAGATTCGACAGCTATATGATCAAGTTGTACTACATCAAAAGTACTTATGATTGTTGTGTCTACATGAGAAAATTGAAAGATGACACATTCATCTATTTGGTGCTCTATGTGGATGACATGCTGATAGCTGCAGAGAAGATGTGTGACATCAAGAAGCTGAAGGAGCTTCTGAGTTCTGAATTTGAGATGAAGGATTTGGGTGCAGCAAAGAAGATTCTAGGGATAGAGATCTTCAGAGATAGGGGGAAGAAGAAGTTGTTCTTGTCACAGAAGGCCTACATTAATAAGGTGTTGGCAAGGTTCGAAATGTCTTCATGTAAACCTATTAGTACTTCGTGTGCATCAAATCTTCATCTTACCATGTATGAGGTTCAGTCTGAAGAAGAGACATAGTATATGTCTCGAGTTCCTTATGCTAGCGCTGTAGGAAGCTTGATGTATGCAATGGTCTGCACAAGACCAGATCTGGCACATGCAGTCAGTGTGGTTAGCAGGTTTATGGGACAACCTGGGAAGGAGCATTGGGCAGCTGTGAAGCGGATTTTCCGGTATCTGAAGGGTACATCTGATGTTGGTCTCATCTATGGATGCGACAATCTGCGATTGGTAACAAGCTATTCCGATTCTGATTATGCTGGAGATGTGGACTGCAGAAGATCTATGACCGGTTATGTGTTCACCTTGAGCGGCTCTGTGGTTAGCTGGAAGGCGACTTTACAGTCTACAGTGACATTGTCTACTACTGAGGCAGAGTATATGGCGCTGACAGAAGTTGCGAAGGAAGGAATATGGCTTAGAGGATTGGTTAATGATCTCGATTTGCATCAAGATCAGACTACTGTGTATTGTGACAGTTTGAGCGCTATATGCTTAGCAAAGGATCAGGTTCATCATGAGAGAACGAAGCATATTGATGTGAGGTATCACTTCTTGAGAGATGAGAAGCGAATTGAAGTGAAGAAAGTAGGAACTGCAGATAATCCTGCTGACATGTTCACAAAGCCGGTTCCTCACAGCAAGTTTAAGCATTGCTTAGACTTGCTAAACATCTCAAACTGTTAGTATGGCCCTAAGGGGCATATGGCCGAAGGGGCATATGGCCGAAGGGGCATATGGCATAAGGGGCATCTAGTCCGCAAGGACATCTGGCCCGTTGGGGCATCTGGCCCGTCGGGGCATCTGGTCCGTAAGGACGTCTGGTCTATTGGGACATCTGGCTGATAACGAACGTCTGACTCTAGTTGAGCATCTGGCCGTTAAATGGCTCATGGTTCGTCTAAGCAGCACATCTGGTCCGAAGGGACATCTGAGGCAAAGAGAGCGATGGTACATCTAGAGCAGAGAAGCGCATCGGGTACATTTGGCACTTGAAGGTGCATCTGGTACATCTGTTATTGAGAGGATTCAAGTCAAGGGGGAGTATTGTTGATATGCCTTGAATCTGGATGTTACATCTAGGCGATGGATATTACATCACGTACATCATACCGACTCGGTTGTATCAAGATCGTTGCATCAAGTTATTATGGATGTTACATCTGATCGTGGGCTTAAGCCCATGAGTCCGTTTAGTCTAGGGTTTTAGATGCGAGATGTTACTATATATATCTTGTATTCGAAGTAACCCTGAACTTGCACTCTGTAAACTCAATATCGCCTCCAATAATAAGATCTCTCTTTGCCGGACGTAGCCAAGTTGGTGAACCACATTAAATCTCTGTGTCGTTGTTACATCGTTTTTATTCATCTGATTCCGCATCTGTTTCTTCTCACAATTGTTACAACAGAAAATTTATCAATGGACCACATGATCTGTCCAAGAGTCGAACCAAAATGATGCTGATCTTCCATTACCTATTTTGCCTCTGGTTAGGTTTTTCAAATCCTCCTTTAGCCTCAGCATAGACCTGACTGTTGGCGAGAAGCGTTGAGCATCAGGAGTCATCCAATAGCTTCGCCTTTGGAAGAGATTGTTTTGTAGCCAAGCCAGCCATAAAGATCCATAGGCTGAGAAGAAATTCCAAACTCTCTTAAGCCGTAAAACATACTCAAACTCTTATAGGTGCCTAATACCGAGGCCAACTTCCATTTTCGGGCTGCATATATTTTCCCAAGAGACAGGTGCTCCTCTAGCTGATGTAACCGAGTTTTTCCACAAGAAGGCAGCACACAAACTATGATCCGATTTGAATAAACTATTTAGATAATCATTTTGGTATCAACCTCTCTTTTACTAACACTTATTACTTTGCCACTATAGTTTTCCTAATTTTTTTAAACAACGTGTAAAAGATAGATAAGAAAGACACAAAAACAATTACCTTGACTTGCATCCTCAAGTTCATCAGTGTCAGCAGGAATTCTGAAAACATTATGCTAGCCCATTTTTGAACCTATAACGTGGTAGAAACCTCTTAGTTTTCTAAAAAATTAAAATTTTCGCATAAATAGCTCAATAAGTCAATATTAGAAGCATTATTTGAACGATCACAACCAACATATCATTGTATGTGATGCAATGCGTAAAACAAGACTAACCTGCAATACACAGAGTGAACCACACCACAACATGAAATAACTTAATAACAAACACCCCACTCAGCAATATTCCCTATGTTTCATATTGTTTTATGTTTTACATCAATACGTACATATTAAAAACTGTTTTTCCCAAAATATCACTAAAAGTATATATAGTTTAAAACTATTTTATTTAATTATAAAAATTAATTGGTTATATAATTTTTGATAAATTAAATTTATTTAAATATGTGAAGATATATTTATATTGTGAAACAACAAAAAGTTCTAAAATCATAAATATTGAAATGGAGGGAGCACCACTAATTAAGAAAGAAAAAAACTCATAAACTCCGATCCTTACTTACATTATATATCCACTTAATATTACCATTTTGCGAGGACTCTATGTAGTTTATTCATTTTTGTGTTGCTTGTTACGATCTTCTTGCAATGCATGCACGCATCTAAAATTTTATGCATTTAAATTCTTTAAAATATTATCAGAAGTCTTAACTTACTAAACAATGTTGTAATTAGTAATGAAGTATATATACTCAACTTTTCATTATGATCTTCTCACTCTTCTCATATGATATAGGTATATCTCAACCATGTAACAATAAATCTTCAAACCTTGCAAGTGTTACAGAGGCTTAAATGGATTTTAAGAGTTTGCATCAAAAGGTATAGGATTGAGAATTCACCTTATTATAAATGTTGTATCCTTTGGTAATATGAGGAAATTATTATCCTAGAAAATTCTCAGAATGATATTGTTGATGGTAATATGTTTACATAATATAAGAAATTTAGTTACTATAAAACCCTAGACTATAAAATGAACTTTTTGAGTTTTTCTTCTTCTTTGTCGTAGTTTGGTTTTCTGCTTTACATCTCTGATCAATCTTTTGGGTTCTGTTTTCTTGCAGAGCGAGGGGGGAAGATGAGTGTGGGAGGCTTAACAAGGGGAAAATGATGTTGAGCACGAACCGATTGTATATTCTTGGGGTCTTGGGTAGTCTCTTCTTTAGGATTCTCCTTTTCCTTGTAAACCGATTAGAGTGCGAGTGTAATCGGTGGTGAGTGATCTTCGTGTACAAACCCGTCGGAGGTGGTTTCCATGTCATCTATGGAATTGGGGACTAAAAGGTCCTAACCGGATGTACCAGTTTTAACACGGCTAACCGGGTAAACATATCGTGGTGTTCTTAGATTATTCAAAGGTTCATGGTTCTTAAGGTCTATCAATGGTGATCAAAGGGAGATTGATTCTCAACACCAATTCTGTTACTATCATTTATGAGCTGTATATATCGTCAATTATTTTTGAACTGTATATATAAAACTTTTAACACTAATGACAAATCTAAAGGTATTAAGTCTCAAACAAAGTTACACTGAAAGAAATCTATAAAAGAACTATATCATAACATTATTTTTAGACTACTCATTCTCTTTGACATCCTTTACCTTCATTTGCACCTCTTTCACATCAACTGAATCAGTAACCTCAGCCCTATAAACATAAAACCTAACGACGACCAAGAACAAGACGAAGTTAACCAAATTTAAAGCCGCAAAGAACAAGTAATAATAATCCAACCTAGACTCATTAAGATTGTTCAAAATCCATCCCCTTCCTCGCTTTTTCGTTATCTCAGAAACCGTTGACAGCAAGAAACTACTCATGAAATTCCCAACGGCTAAACTCGTTGTCGAATACGATGTTCCTAGACTTTTCATGCTCTCAGGAGCTTGGTCGTAGAAAAATTCGAGCTTTGCAACTTCTAAGAACGAATCAGCCATACCCATTAGCACAAACTGAGGAAGCAACGCAAAGATAGTCAAGGGTAGCTCTACTTTGGTTTGGTGTATGAGTCCATGTTCAGCAGCGACATTGAGTCTATACCTGTTACAAAAGTAAGTGCTAAGGAAAACTATAATGCAATACAAAATAAAACAGAACCATTATGTTACTAATGACATGTTTTTACTTATAATGGGATCATTCTAATTGTCAATTACGTTTAGAATGAAACTCATACACTATTCAGTCGTTCAATATTCTTAATGTTAATCCTATACATCTATAAGATGCATTGTATTAATATTTAGGGAAATTCTCGAAAACAGCACATTTTCAAGTTTTAGTTTCAACCTAGCACCACTAAATAAAATTTCCAAGAATAATACAAATTTCAATATGATAATGATATTTAATTCATCATAAATCTTGTAACTTGTAAGAACAAATTATTTTCAAAATTTTATATTACATTTTTGTTTAAAGATGAAAGCTCTCAGTGAATACCTCTCAGTGCCAGATGCGACGATCATGATGACGATGTGGAAGACGAGACCAATGCCCATTCGTTGAAGCAGAGTAACGCCTCTTGGATTTCCAGTGAATTTTCGAGTTAGCTTGACAAAGACTCGATCGTATATGACTATAGAGATGAGCATTGAGAGCGTGACGAAGCCGCCTAGACTCGCTGGTGGGATGCTGAAATTTCCAGTGATCTTTCGGTCTAAAGTGGTTCCTTGTTTGACAAATAAAGTGTTGATTTGAGCGATCATCATGCTTGGGACGAAGGTTATGAACAATACAGGTAACATTCTCAACATCTGTTTTGTTTCTTCAACTTCTGTGATAGTACACAGATTCCATTTATGGGTTGTTCCTGATTTGAGTGAAGCTCTGTCCAAGAATCTGCGCTTTGCAAAAGGGATATCAATTAAGATTATTATTTTTTGTTTCAAAAAAGAATGTCATTCTTTATTTGCAATGCGATTTTACGTTACTCAATTTTAAAAATTTTGAATAATCAAAAATTTGTTATGTACTCATTTTTATTTAGGTAATTATAAATTGAATAAGGGTAATTAGTATATTTTTGCAATATTGTCAGTTGGCTTGAAATGTATTTAAATGACAGTACTATGTTAATATCGTAATTTTTATATGCTTTGAGATATAAGAGTTTTAAAAACCTAAATGACTAGTCTTCAAATATACACATTACCTTAGACTTGGAGTGGGCTGGATCGGAAAGGCGCCTTTACGCTCATATTCCAGTGAAGGCAGCTCGTGAAAGTGTGCGACGTCATGTGTCATCGGCTCTTTGGCTTTGCGAAGTGAAGCCACAATGACTCGAGCCATCTTCGTGAAAGGACTTCCCGTGGGGAGTTTATGACGATAAAACGGAGTCCCCATCAAGAAAATAGAAATGGATATAGCTAGACCTATTGTTGGAAGTCCATATCCCAAGGCCCAGCCCACGTTATCTTGAACATAAACAAGAACAGTGTTTGCGAAAAGTGTACCAAAGAAGATACTAAACATCCACCAATTGAAGAATGATAGTTTCTGAGTCTTCTCCTTTGGGTCGAATACGTCGAATTGATCGGCTCCTATGGTAGATATGTTCGGTTTTGTACCGCCTGTACCGATCGCTAATGTGTATAACGCTCCAAAGAAAACCGCTAACTGTAAAACCGAAGCCTTTTTGCAGTCTTCCGCATTAGCCGTTGAACATTCTGGTGGTTTAATTCCCGGTATGGATACTGATAATGTTAAGACCAACATCCCCTGTAATTGATAAATGACTAAACCGGTTATCTCGGAGTTGTGGTTTAACCGGATGAATTAGTCTTTCATAATCTTGTTCAAAAAATTTACTCTCACAACTTCTCTATAGATCAAGATATCACTTTTTCAAGTAAAAGTATTTAGTGTTTGTGTTACAAGTTTAAGATTATATTGTTACATGTTTTGATATTGTGGCATTTTTGTTGTTATTATAGAATATCGTCTATAAATAGTAAATGTAAACTAATGCAAATATATAACAACTAGGATATTAGACTATTAGTTACTCAGTTTCAGTGGTGGAACTAGGTGGAGAGTGGATAGGGCCCCTGCCCCTCATGATTTTTTTTTTTTTTTTGGATAATTTTGCTTAGAATTTTAATAATGTCCTGGATGAAAATTTGAATTTATAAATATTATTAATAGTGTTTGTAGTTTTGTCCGAGTAAAAATTCATCCTAGATCCACCACCGCTCGGTTTTGTGCATCTGGTATATGTAGGAGTAATAGATAAGTCTTCGGAATATTTAATTCCATTTATAATTTCTTGTTTTGGTCCACAACTTTTCTAGTGTGTGGAAACACTTTGTAAAATTTTCGATCAAGACAAAAAAATTAAAGAGTACTAATGATTTTTCAAAGTCAATTGTTTCTTATCTGTAAAAGTATCCCACGCTTCAGTCGGAAGATAAAAAGACGGATGCATACTCTAGTGTATACGAACAAAAAGTCTGAACTGGTATACTATTCTAACGTGGAATTTGGACTGGTCCTTGTCTTATCTTTTTTCTGTCTCGTTGACTCAGTTTTCAAAGTTAAATATCTGAAACTGAAATTGAATATTCAAGATGGAACAGTACAAAAATAAATAAGCAACGCCGCTTACTATAGAGAGCAAGCGGTGGGCTAGCAAATTTGGCTAGGAGTGGGCACAACTACGTAATACTTGCTCCGTACTTACTACTTATTGATAGATCCGTAAATGGGGTAGCTGGTTTGACTAAATAGAATATCAAGTAATCTATTTAAGCAATTCGTAAATATAAAACAAATATCAAATATTAAAATAAAAGTAATTACTTAGCGTTGTTTAGCATTGTTTGGGTTGTTGTTCATTTTTATAAACAAAAAAAATTAAATCATAGTAAAATAACTCATTTATATTTCCATTTCCATAAGTGAATCAAACATAAATGATATATTTATATAAACATTTTAGAATTTTCTCTTTCTTATATATGCAGTGTTCCGAATTAACTAAATTGTAAAAAAACAATCAAATTCTTTATAAATAATAGTTATTTAGCTTTGAATTCTAATAATTGTCAAATAACTTATCAATAATTATCAAGTAACAAGTAATAAAACAAAATAAATAACTTACAAATCCATTATTTTTAGTAAGTATTTGAAACTACAAATACTCATTTTTAACAAATCAAATACAAGTCCAAATTTATAGTACTCATACAAGCCGAATACTAAGCATACCGAAAATACCAAATACTCGGTTTGTACTCACCTCTAAATTCTTTAGGTGCACATTCAAATCTAATAGTTCCAACTTTTCCTATTAATATATTTTTGGATAAGGATTAAATGTTATGGACCCTATGGTATTTCTTATTAGTATTGTATTTTGAGTTATTAGATGATATGTTATACTAAGACATTAGCTAGCATTTCTTAAGCAAAACAGATTTTTGAATTTTTAGTAACATCCTAAAATATTGTTATTTATAGTGTATATTATTTGCCATGTTGAGCCGGAGCTCTAGCTAAAACGTATAAAATAATATTGTAGCAAGTTCCCCTCGAAGTTATAACCTTGCGTTTGACACTCTAACTAGTTGCCATGAGGCCAACCACAATGCTTACTGATACTATTATTTTGATAACCAACTTGTGCCTCCAAAAAAAAAAAAAAAAAAAAAAAATCAAGTTGCTGCATACTCTCTCCCTCCACCATTTTTTTCTTGTTACCCAAAAAAAATTTCATTTTACAATTCCAATAAAAATTATACTCCCTCTGTTCTTTATAGATCCATTTTTTAGAAAAAAAAATTGTTTTAAAAAGATACATTTTTTACATTTTCAAGACATTAATTAATGAAAAATTATACTTTTCAAAAAATACAATTGTGTTTAATAAAATTTCATTGGTTAAAAGTTATTGAAAATAGCTAATTAAGGAAAACAATGTATTGGAAAATACAATTTTAAATATTTTCTTAATAAGTGTGAAAAAACTATAACATGGATCTTTTAGGAACGGAGGGAGTACTTACTTTCAGCTGAAAATTAATTGCAAACTGCATTGATTTTATAAATAATTTTATTTATCTCAAATACTTTTGGTCAAAGAGGTATAATTAATAACAACTTACATATATTTCAGCAACTTTCTTAATCTATGTCAAAAATATCATTATGACATTTATTCAAAAACGGAGGGAATATAACCTAGTAACGAATACTATTATTTTATATGTGAGCTGGCATGCCGTTGATTTTACTTTTCAAAAATATGACAAACATGCAATGTGAAAGAGAGTGATCCGTGAAAACTGTCCACAAATAATACTGTTGGCAAGAAAATCATATTCTTGAATCGTCACGTGTTTAGGTTCCCACGCCTAGATTCACGTTTGTGAGCATACTTACCTAACTTGGTTCTCTAGTGATCACGACTTTGGCATCTAATAGTTAATGTTTGTATGTTTTGATTGGTTATAGATGAAGGTAGATACATACCGAAAAATAGATAGCGCAGGAAATGACGAAAGTGATATAGCGACCGAGATGAGCGTCTGCGACATAAGCACCTAAGATGGGAGTGAGCCAACTAGTCCCAACCCAGTTGGTCACATTGTTTGACGAGTTGACTGTTCCTTGGTGCAGTTTAGTAGTCATGTAGATCACTAGGTTGCTTGATATCCCGTAATAAGCCATACGTTCAAATACCTCGTACACTAAGCATAATACAACATTTCATTAGTTTATAGTGAAGGAATATCAAACATATTAACGACTAGTACTGAGATTGTAAGAAAAACTTTTCTGATGAAAAAAGTGTATGAAACTAATCTATAAATGATTTTCCTAATAACTTATATGTTATCATTGAGTGTAAAAAGGAAATTTTAAAACTATGAAATTATGAAACAATAGATATATGATAATATGAATTATCATTTTACTTTGACCATTAATTTTAAGCTTATCTTGTTAATTTTGAGTAAATCTATTTTCTAATTCCTAATACTGCTAGTGAGTTTCTAATGTTGCAGACCAACAGTCATATGGAAAATAGATAAGCTGGTGATATTTTATGACCTCAAATTTTATCACATGTACTTTCTAAATCGGATAAGATACGTCACATATCTTTACTTTCTCTCGTCACCATTGAAAAGTTTCCGAGACTCATGGCAGATTTTAAGATAATACTTATACCATCATCTCCAAAACATTGAAATAAAAAATACTGTTAAAATAAACGCATAATCATGTGTGTTAATCTATTTAATTGTATATATATATGGAACAAAGATCATTAATAGAAATGAAAGAATAAATACCGACGACGAAGGAACAAGCTTTCCATCGACCCCTAATGGATCTTCGAACAGGATTACCACGAAGGTCAACAGTTCCATCTTTTGTGTAATCATCTCCTACCTCTTCTACTGTCATTTCTCTCTCTCCTCTATATCTTTTCTCTCTCTCTATTTTTTTTCTTTGTTTGGTAGTTTCTGTGTATTCTAATAATGTGGATATTTGTGAGAAGAGAGTCGGCACTTTTGTCTCATATATATACAAAAGAGATGCTGGCTCATTTAGATAAAGAGAATCTTTTGACAGTACATAAAATAATTACTGACTGAAAACTAACTAAATTAATTATTGAAAATTTATATAAATAGTCCAATTAGGATATTTTTTAGAAAATTCGACTATCTAACTACCTTGATTAGCAAATAACTATTATCTGCTAGCTCAGCACCATG
This sequence comes from Brassica oleracea var. oleracea, assembly GCF_000695525.1. NCBI lineage: Eukaryota > Viridiplantae > Streptophyta > Magnoliopsida > Brassicales > Brassicaceae > Brassica > Brassica oleracea. The sequence continues at coordinate 19,016,825 of NC_027756.1, forward strand.
ACTTGTCTTCTCATAATACACCTCGCTTGATCATATGAAAAGATCTATGTACTGTTTAAAAATATGCAAAGATAGTGAAAGTTTCTACAATTAAAAAGATCCTGAGATTGAATGCTCGACATGTAATACTAGTCCAGAAATAAATATAAAACACTCGTCCATTGAGTCGTCACATAAAAGAAAAGTAAACTGTAGATTTAATATACAAAATTTTACTATAATAAGAAAATAAAGTATTAGGGAACGTGAAAGCTACTAAACTAAATATTTTGCATGCTTTGATAATAATAATGAAACGAAAATTTAGACCAAAAAAAATAATGAAACGAAAATAAGAATAAGTACGGTTTATTTTTTCTTATGAAGATGAACAACTCATGAACCTTTCAGGTTTAGCTGGTTGGTAAAGATCTCACGAGTGATACGCTGAACTCCTATTTTTCAATTTCCACTTGTAAACATTGATTTGGATTTAGTTTTAGTTCTAATATAATTACTCTTTGTCATTAAAATAATTCTGTAACTGGGTCATACAATAAGTTTCGTCGTAACGTGTGCAAATGATTCCAATAAACATTGCTTGAAGAAGCAAATTGATTTTGAGATCAATTATTTTATAGCAACTTACTATATAAATGACAAATGAGTTTGGGTTTTTAAAGTTTCTGCACTTCTTACAATTTTGCCTGCTCATTGCGAATCATGAATATTTTATTTTTAAATGTATTGCGAGTTATATTTGTTGATTTAAATACTAGCTGTCATTGTTATTGTTGAATATATGAAGCAAAGATATATTATTTCACGCTTTCACACCAGCTGTTTTTTTTGTGAACGTTTAATTCCGTTACGATTAGTTCCTCTATAAATCTAGATAAAATGTCCGAAACTCTTTGTCAACAATGACGAAGAAAATCCTATGTTGATGCTCCTGATTCAAATTTCTAAAAACACAAGAATTATAAGAACATTTTTTCTTATTAGCTTTAGAAACTCACGGCAAGAAAACACAACATTAACGACGGCGAAATTCGTAGTAAATTCGTCGTAAAATAGGATTTACGAGGAATTAGCGAGGAAACAAGTTTCGTTGTTATTCGTTCGTCGTATCGCATATTTCCTCGCCAATTCGTCGTAAACTAGCGAGAATCGTAAAGACAAAGAAAAGTATTTGTCGTATAAACCACGTAACCTTTCCACGTAAGGAGGATGCTACATTTCCTCGTAAATATCTCGAAAGTAATTCCTCGTAAATTACACATAAACTCTTCTACGTAAAATACTCGTTAAGCTTTCCTCGTAGTGTTGACGTAAAAGTTTTCCTCGTTACTTCCTCGTAAACTTTCCACGTAATGTAGTTGTAATTTAGCTACAAATTTACTTTGATTTTTTATTTTCCAGAATTAAAAAATATAAGAAAAATTATTTAATTTATTAATAAAAATATAATTTAAAAATAAAAGTAAATACGAAAATATTATATACATAAATAAGTTTTGAATTTATAATATAACCAACGAAAAGAAAAAAAAAAGAACTAAGGGTCGTTCATCGCCCGGTAGAATTTCTCACTCCTCCTCTCTACATCCGCCTCATCATGTGTGCTGGATGATTCGCCTGGAATGGGATATTGTCGTCGCATATTCCTCAACAAGGACTCTCATTCCGGATTTGTGGCCGGTACAACGTCCAAGAAGCCCTCGACTCCACCCATACGAGCTGTGAACGCAGATCGCGTCGAGTCCAACTCGTTGCGCAGCCGAGTGACTTCATCATCCCGTCTCTGACCATAAGACGATGTCGCTCTCGGAACATCATTGACGGAACCAATCCTCAACGTACATCCCTTTTTCTTAGGGACCACCTTAAAAAAAATATTGTTAGTAAAAAGTTAAAGTTAAATTAAATGAATAATAAAAAATTTTAAAATTTAAAAAAATTTACCTCCTCGTAAATCCTATCCACTTCAAGTGTGGATAAGGTGACGGGTAATCCGTCGGTGGACTGCTGGGTCAGCTGGGTCTGGCGGTCTTCAACCCGACCAGCCAAGTCGTTGAAGATTTCCTCGGACCTAGCATCTAGAAATTGGTCCGCCTTGTTCTTGTGGGTTCTCTCGTAAAGTTGCAAAAGAGACAGGAGTTCTCCCGTCTCTTTGGCCTTAAAAAACATTTATGAAAGTTAGAATATATATATATATATAATAATTAAATTAAATATTTAATTACCATATCCAGACAGACACCGGCGTGGGGTTTTTGTTCCGTAGAGTGCCGTAGAGTGAAGCATCGGCCCGTGGCCGTGCTCATCTATTGTCTGACGGTAGGCAGAGCAAGATTCGGCGACTCTAATGGAGTCAGGATCCCGCCAATAATGGTTGAGGTCATCCCACACCTCCTTGGTGAGCTCAGGGAGTTTGCCACGCTCATACCCCTTCACGATCCAGTCACCCTTCCAGTTGGAGACCATGTCCAACAAACGAGTTTTCGCCTTCGCGTTAAACGTTTTCTTCACCTTCTCATTGACCCCCATGGACCAATGGTATTTTTGCTGTAACAGAAAAAAATTAAATTAAGAATTAGTTTTAAAAAATTAAAAAACTAAATCATAAAAATTAAAGTATATATAATTAATTAATAGTAACTTACCGCGAAAATTTTGAACCATGTCGATCGGCGTCTTTTTCAAGTTCGGATGTGGCTCGGAGAAGTAACCTTTGATCGTCTCGGTTACGTTCCGAGCAACACATCCGTCAACCCCAAACCTGAAAAAACAAATTTAAAGTATAAACTATGTATTATTGTTATAAAAGAACTTTAAAAGAATTTAAAAAAAAAATGTAACGTACCACAAAGTTCCGTCCGGTCGGGGACAGTCTCCGGACCCGAATAATCGGGAGCTGAAGAAGACGGATCTAAACGACTACCAGGCTCACCGAACATCTCTCTGTAATAGGGAGTAAGTCTGTTCTTTCGAACCGTCTGAAAAAAAATTAATTTTTAAAATTAACATCAACAGTAATTAACAAATTCTATAATTAACAAATTCTATAAATCTAGCTAAATTTCCTACATTAACCACCTAATCAACACTAATTAACATAAAATCCGTAAACCTATCTAAATTCCCTACACTAACCATCTAATCTACCCTAAACTAATCAAATTAGAGAGGAAATAGAGAGAGTACGTACCATTGCTACGAAAGAGAGAGGAAGTGGAGACAAAATAGAAGTGAGAAGCTCGCGTGTATATATAAGAAATTAGTAATCCTCGTAATTTCCTCGTAAAGTTACGAAGAACTCGAAAGGCCCGTGTTTTTTTACGAGGAATTAGCAAGGCCCGCGTTTTGTTTTCTCGTAACGTCCTCGTTAATTTACGAGTAAATAGCAAGGCCTATGTTTTTATTTACAAGGAAATACAAAGGCCCGCGTTTTCCTATTACAAGGTCTTTACGACGAATTCTGCTTACATGGAATTAACGAGTCTCGCGTTCTTTATTTTTAGGATTCGTCGTAAGTTCCTCGTTAGTTTAAGAGGAAATAACGAGAATTATGTTTAAATCCCTAAAATCCGAAACCTCAAACCCCATCTTCCTTATCTTCTACTTCATATATTCCAAACCCCAAACCCATATTCCCTTTAACCTCAATCTCTTCTTTCCATTCCAAACCCCAAATTCTGAAACCACAATTCCTTAACTTATACACTACAAGAAAACAGCGTAATTCTGACGGACATTCTGACGGAAAATGAGATCGTCGGAATATACCGATGAAATACCGAGGAAATCATATTCCTCGAAAAACACCGACGAATATCCGAGGATATATTATAGCCGTTAGAGAGCCGTTGGGGAATTTTAAAAATTCCGAGGAAATTCCGAGGAAAGAGCCGTTGCCGTCGGGATTCCATCCGAATTTCCTCGGTACTGTCGGCAGCATTTCATCTATAAATACCCGCACCCCCAACCTCTTCCTTCACTCCATTTCTTCATCCTCTCATATACTATATTTACACACGAATTTGATTGAAAAAAGCATGTCTTCTTCAAATTATTATCGTTCTTGGATCGATCGACCTCATTTGGATCCGAACACGAGATTGCTTACGGAAGAATAGCAACGAGGTATAACCGAATTCATGGGGTTAGTTCAACGACAACCGGAAGCAGAAACGGGTATGTTAAGATGTCCTTGCTCTAATTGTAAAAATAGAAAGATTATTAAAGAGTGGGATGATTGGACTCATCTATATTTGAATGGGTTTACACGATGCTACAAAATTTGGTATCATCATGGAGAAACTGATTATGAATATGGTAGTACTAGCGAACCTCAGCCTGCAGTTAGGTTAGAAGAACCAATTAGAATGGATGTAGATTATGGTGTAGGTACTGAGCAGATGGTAAATGATCATTTTAGAGGAGAAGATTTACTCAATGCATAAGCTATGAGATTTTATGATATGTTGGATGCTGGAAAGCAACCCTTGTACGAAAGTTGCAGAGATGGTCATTCAGCTTTATCATCTGCAACAAGGCTGATGGGCATTAAAACAGATTATAATTTGGCTGAAGACTGTGTGGATGCAATTGCTGATTTTGTAAAAGGTATTCTACCTGAGGATAATGTAGCCCCTGGTTCATACTACGAGGTTCAGAAACTGGTAGCTGATCTTGGTTTATCGTATCAGGTAATAGATGTATGCAGCGATAACTGCATGATTTATTGGAGGGCGGATGAACAGCGGGTTACATGCAAATTTTGTGGAAAGG
>NC_027756.1:19021868-19022480 GCF_000695525.1 Brassica oleracea var. oleracea
AGCAATTGCAGGGATTAGTGCTTTCTTCCGCGATTTATGCACGAGATCAGTGACTCTTGAAGGTATTGAAAATTTGAAGACTAACATAGCCGTGATTCAGTGCAACCTTGAGAAGATATTTCCTCCATCATTTTTTGATGTTATGGAGCATCTTGTTATTCACATGGTAAGAGAATTGGAACTTGGTGATCCTGTGCAGTATAGATGGATATATTTGTATGAGCGGTATATGTAACATTTGAAGAAGATGGTGAAAAATTATAGTAGGGTGGAAGGTTCTATAATCGCACAGTTGATAAATTTAGAAACTTCAAACTTTGCCGAGTTTTACTTTCCAGCAGAAGTGCAGACCAATAACAGAAGACCTGTTCGACATGATGATAGAGGCGAACGGGCAACATATCATGTTACGGTTCCAGACATCTTCACAGATGTTGGACGACTTAGCGGAAAACCAAAGGACCGTCGACTTACTGAGCAGGAGCGCAGTCATTTGCAAACACATTTGCTCACCAACTGCGAAGATGTTCTTCAATAGGAGAGGTAAATAAATTAGCTTACAAATTTTTATTTTAACAAGTTGAAATTTAAATCTTAATTAATTATATTATT
>NC_027756.1:19022499-19023051 GCF_000695525.1 Brassica oleracea var. oleracea
AGAAAAGCGGTTCGAATATAGATACGCCACAGAGGAGGAACTTGAAGAACTGAAGCAGAGAGAATTTTCTGGATGGATGCTTACTTATGTGAGTGCTTTAAACAAATTAAAATATTATTTATCACATATTTATACTAATTCACATATATTGATATAACATATATATCTGCTATTAATAGGTGTCTACTGGTATGACCAAAGGTGAAACATTTAACGATTGGATACGCGAGATGGTGCGTGGACCAGAGTATGTTGTGAAGTCATATCCGAGATTTTGTACTCGAGGATATGCATTCACAACTCAAAAGAGGAGACGTTCGAGTACGAGTTATGATGCTGGCGTTTGTTCTGCATCTGGAGATGATGTATATTACGGAAACATACGGGATATTATGGAAATCAAGCATCCGGGCATGGTTGGATTGCGCTGTACTGTTTTCTATTGTGATTGGTACGACAACACTCCAGATCGAGGTGTGAGAACATATGCATTTGGTGTTACATCAGTACATTCGAGGTGAAATTTGCAATATTATGATCCTTTCATTCTTG
>NC_027756.1:19023253-19025201 GCF_000695525.1 Brassica oleracea var. oleracea
GTTCTGAGCTGGAAGACCCACTACAACCAAGCACATCCGGTAACTTAAGTGCAGCAGAAGATTTAGCTGCAGTTGGCCTTGTAGTCGATTTAACAGACTTTGGAGAGGAAGCCGCCGTTCACGTAGAGGATGAACCAGAGATTGGAGAGTTTCACCAAGATCCAGATTCAGATTCATCTGGTGATGATGACTCGGAAACAGAGTAGCATCAATTTTTTTTAATATAAGAATACCGAGGAAAATACTGAGGGATAATAGGATTTAAATTTCCTCGGAATATTTTCATTTAACCGGGAAAACCAGCCGCCAAATATTTCGCGAAAATTGAAATTGAAAATACCTAGGAAATTCCGAAGGATAGTTTCCATCATTGCTTTTAGGGTTTCTGTTTCCTCGGAAAAGCCTCGGAATATTCCGAAAATAACGTTTTTGATTTCTCTCTTCTTCCTCCGGCGATCTCTCTCTTCTTCCGGCGATCTCCCCCTTTTCTCGCGACGATCTCTCCGGCGAATCCTCTCTATTCCTACACAAATCATGTAAGGACCCTATCCCACTCTCTTAGGTTCTATTTGTTAGGTTTTTAAGTAGATCTGATGATTTTAGAAGTTTTTTGATAGATTTTGGTTAGGGTGATTGGTTAGGATTGTGATTTGGTTGTGTAATAGGTTTAGAATTGTGATTTGGTTGGATAATTTGTTGTGTTGAATTGATTTAGAACTTTTTTACAATTTTTTTATTATTTTTGTATTTATAAAGTCGATTTTGGATTTTACAAAACGTTTTTTGTATATAAATTCGATTTTTGGATTTATAAAAGATGATTTCATATTTATAAAAATATTTATATTTATCAAAACTAATTTTGTATTTATAAAACATTTTTTTTTATTTATAAACACTATTTTATTATTTTTTGTATTTATAAAAACTATTTTTAAATATGTTTTTCAATTAATATTTATTAAAACTATTTTTAAATATGTTTTTTTTTAATTTATATATTTATTATAACTAATTTTAAATATTTTTTCAATTAATATTTATTAAAACTATTTTTATATATGTTTTTTTTTAATTTACAGGTCTACTGGTGATCAGACCCGGTCTCGACCTCGTCGTGCCGCACCACGAGGTCTTAGTGGTACGGGGAGCCACTCTCAGGGTTCGTCCAGCCACTCTCGGGGTTTGTCCAGCCACTCTCGGGTGTCGAGCAGCCACTGTCGGGATTCTTCATTTCCCGCTCCGGTTCTTGCTCCCGCTGCTGCACCCCCTCCCCTCCCGCTGCTGCACCCCCTCCCGCTCCTCCAGTCGTTCCGTGAGTGATGACTGTTGCCCAGTTGGTTCAGCAGCCCGGTAGTGAGCATCTTCTCTATCTCACTCTGTGTCCAAAGGGACGACGTCAAACATGGTAATTAAAAGTCTTTTTTTTTCTTTCATTAAAATTTGATTCATTATTAATAATTTGTTTCTTATATTAGGTTCAACCGATTCGGGAATGGGACCATCGCATGGATCAACCCGAACCTCTGCAATGGACTTCCGACTTTCACTCACTTCCCTCCCGAGGACCAGGAGATGTGGTTTCGTCAGTTTGCGGTAAGTATTCTAATTTTTTTACTTATATTTTTAATCTTTAATATAAAATTACTACTAATTGTGTTTTTTTTTTCAGCAAGAGTTCACCTGGAATCCCGATCACACGAACTTTATCCGTGACACCTTCATCCATGAAGTTATGGACAACTATGGGAAGCTGATCTACGAGTGGAAGCAGAAGTGGCTCATCAACAAGGTTTTTTTTAATTTATTAAACAATTTTTGAATTTATTAAACTATTTTTGGATTTATTAAACTATTTTATATTTTTTTTATTAAAAGGTCCCGAAGTCGATCAACAACACGGTTTGGGAGGAGTTGTGTGTGCATTGGGATAAGGACGAGACGAAAG
>NC_027756.1:19025399-19048526 GCF_000695525.1 Brassica oleracea var. oleracea
GAAGGGACGTTTGGTCGGTTTGGGTCGTCGAGCCCGGTCGGTTCCTCCTTCTGCACCACAGCCTTATGTTGATCCAGAAGGGCTTATGGACCAGTTGAAGGACAAAGATGACCGCATAGCTGCGTTGGAGCAAAAGATGGCGGATCAAGAGGCGGGATGGGAGGCAACGAGGAAGCAGAACGAGCAAATGATGGAGATGATGAAGAGGATGTACCCGAACGAGCAGTTCCCGTAGTTTCTTTTTTTTTTTCAAAAACTCTGAATGTTTTATTTTTGTTTGTACAACTTTGAATATTATCTAATATGTTTTGTATTGCAATTTTAATTTTATATTTTCGAATTTCAATTAAAAAAATAAATTTCTAATTTTTAAAAAAAAATTATTTTTGGGAATATTCCGAGGAAGTGTATCCCTCGGGATATTCCGACGACAACTTCCTCGGAATATTCCGAGGGACATATGTCCTCGGAATATCCCGACGGATACACTTCCTCGGAATATTCCGACGGCTAAGGTTTCTCGGAATATTCCAACGGCCGAGGTTCGTCGAAATATTCTGATACCTCTTTTCTCTCGGAATGTTTCCGAGGATCGTTCCATCAGAAAGATCCGAGGAGATACCGACGAACATTCCTAGGAAATGTTTCTTCGGAATGTCCTCGGAATCTTTAATTCTCGGTATTCCCTCAGAATTTTCCGAGGAAATTCCGAGGAAATTTTACTTTCCGACGAGAAATTTTCGACGACCATTCTCGTCGGTATGTCCTCGGAATACCGTTATTCCGAGGACATAACGACGATATTTTTCGTCGGAATCCCGGTGTTTTCTTGTAGTGATAATCTCAATCTCTTCTTTCTAATTCAAACCCCCTATTACCTTACACAAAATCAAATTATATAAATAGATTTTCTTATTAAATCCTTCAAATCATATGCATTAAGTCTGAAAATCAATCATATTAAAAACAAATACATCAATCGGATACCCCGACATTCTCATAATCACTAGAAACATCATCATTTTCATTAAACTCGTCTTCAACAGCTTCGTCTGTGGCATCTTTGGTAAGATCTTCGTACTCATGATTATGCGGATCAATGAGAAGGATGTCATCAATTTGTTGTTCAGGTTTCTCGACTTCATTTATCTGTTCTTCTTGCAATTGTGGTTCTTCTCTACTGATGTTTCGTCCACGAGGTGTAACTTTGATCATGGCTAACCAATTTATACCTGATTCTCTCATCCGAGGGTATGGAAGGAAGCTAACTTGGTATGCTTGTGAAGCTAAGATGAAAGGCTCGAATTTGTTGTACCTTCGTCCACCATTGACATCAACTACACCGAATTTGTTAAACCGAACACCTCTGTTGACGACGGGGTCGAACCATTCACATTTGAAGAGGACGCATTTCAGCTTCAATAACCCTGGGAATTCAACTTCAATAATCTCCTGCAAGATCCCGTAGAAATCTGTTTCGCCTTTCACACATATTCCATAGTTATTGGTTGCCCGCTGTCTACCATACTCATATGTGTGAAAAGTATAGCCTTGTGTGAAATAGATCTGTGATGTGTTGACCTTTGCAAATGGAGCTTGAATTACTTCGTGAAACCACGTAGTGTAATCTGCATCGTCGTCATAATCAACCTGCAAAAATAAAGAGAACGTTGAAATACGGATCATGTATGAAAAAAGAGTTTGATCGATCAACCTGCAAAAATTAAGAGTTTGAGTTAATACCTGATTCTTCAACCACTTAATAAAGTGTTGATCTTTCTTTATGTCTACGTCAGTTGTGGATATACCTGGGAATGTTATTTCGACTTGAGAAACAAATACACTGTAAAATCATATTTTATATTAATTAATCTTTGAAAATTATATAATTTATACTTATATGTGTCTAGAAGTTTCCATATATGTTACCTTTCAAAATAACATATCAACGGATCCTCGCAATTGAGTAGAATATAGGTGTGTGCATTATGAGCGTCTTCTTCACTCAACCACCAAACCTCTTTCAATTTCCCACCAATTCGTCCAATCTGGCTAAAGATGTCTGGAACACCAGCAACTGCATATGTTGGCGCGACACCACCATCATCATATCTTCTTGGAGCTCTTTTCCGGGTACGTACTTTTGACGCAAAGTAGTACGATGTGAAGTGAGAAGTTTCTTCCGTCAAACTTCCAGCAATTATAGATCCTTCAACTTTTGCGAGGTTTTTTGCTTTTCACTTCAAATATTTAATGGCTCGCTCATACTGATACATCCATCCGTAATGTATAAGTCCACGAAGCAATGCATCATATGGGAGGTGGACAGCTAGATGCTCCATGACGTCAAAAAATCCCTGAGGAAATATCTTCTCCAAGTTGCACAATAAGATGGAAATGTTCTCATGAAGTTGTTCCACGAGTTCTTCTTTAAGATTGCGTGTGCTCAGATCCCTGAAAAATGCTCCAATGCCTTGTATATTCCAAAAGCAATTAAACACATTAGTTGTCATATATTATTCCAAACTAAACCATTATAAAATTAATGTGTTATAATATACTGCCTGCAAGTGCTTCATGTACGTTTGTTGGAAGTAGCTCCGCAAATGCAAAGGGAAGTAGTCATTGCATAAAGACATGACAATCATGACTCTTCATCCCGGAGAACTTTTGACCCTTTTCAACACATCTAGAGAGATATGAAACATACTCATCGGGAAACTTCACTTCTGATGTCACTCAGTTGAACAACAACGACTTTTTTCTGAAGACAATCTGAATATCGGAACGGGAACTTGTCCATTTCTTTTTATATGTAACTCACTTCTTGAGCAAATATCCGGGAAGTCCAACCTCGATTTTATGTTGTCTTTGTCTTCCCTGGGACATTCAATATTGTATTCATGATGTTTTCAAAGAAATTCTTCTATATATGCATCACATCGAGGTTGTGTGCAGAAGAAGATCCTTCCAATATGGCAACTCCCAAAATATACTCTTCTTATGCCAGTTGTGCCGAACACCATAAAAATCAGGCATATTACCGGGGACATGCCAATTACCACCACGAGAAACTGTTTCCAAAGCTCCATAGTAATCGATTTACGCTTCAATTTGTTCTCCAGTTAGATATAGAGGAGGAGTATCTCTCACAACCCGTTTGTGCCTAAACAATTTCTTGTTTCTTCGGTACGGATAGCCAATGGGAAGAAATCGACGGTGACAATCGAACGAACTTGTCTTCCTACCATTCTTCAGTTGAATCGCATCTGTCGCTCCATTACAATATGGACAAGCTAATCTCCCATGTGTAGTCCATCCAGACAACATCCCATAGGCAGGAAAGTCACTTATGGTCCACAAAAGCATCGCTCGCATCGTAAAATTTGTCTTCGTTGAGCAATCATACGTCCTCTCCCCTATTGACCACAAATCCTTCAATTCTTTTATCAGTGGTTGTAGGAAAACATCCAGAGACCTTTTTGGATGGTTCAGACAAGATATTAATATGGTCAAAAATAGCAACTCTCGTTGCATGCACATCTCCGGTGGCAGGTTGTATGGCGTAAGAAAGACTGGCCACAATGAATATTGTCTCCCTGACATTCCGAATGGACTAAATCCATATGTGCATAATCCGAGATTCGCATTCCGGCTATTGCTAGCGAATTCCGGATGTACTTTGTTAAAATGTTTCCAGGCTCTTGCATCTGATGGATGAGTCATCTCACCATCCGTCTGATTATGCTCGGCATGCCATCTCATCCCTCCGGCAGTCTGCTCAGATTGGTACAATCTTTTCAATATGTCTATAATTTGCAGGTATCACATCCTTTGGTATGGTACCCTATTACGTCCTCATCCTTGCGGCTTGAATCGTGGCTTCTTGCAGAATCAACAATCTTCTAACTTAGATCATGCAATTGTCGATGCAAACGTCTATCATCTCCGAAAGCAACCCAAGACTATAAACCAGTTTCTGAATCTCATAATAAGAATCAGCAGATACATTGTCTTCCGGAAAATATTCTTTAAACAAGTCTGCCCATTCATTCATGCAACTTTCAGGTAGATAGTGATCATTTTTAATATTCATCATTCTAGCAGTCAACGACAATTTAGAGAGACCTTCTTTACAACCACTGTAAAGTGACTGATTCGCAGCATCTAACATTTCATAACACTTTTTTGCATCTATGTTAGGTTCTTCATCTTCATCATGAGCTACGAATGCTTCAGATACCATATCATGAACTCTATCATAATCTACCATCTGCTCCTCCTGATGGTAATTATGTTCATTATGCAAATGATGATCTACCGGTTCTTCCTGAAAATTGCTATAACTACTACTAGCTTCATTCTCATAATTATAACTTTCTCCATGTTGAAACCAGATATAGTAATTTGGCGTGAAACCTCTATTTATTAAATGCTTCCAAACATTTTCACGATTTGCCAATTTCGAATTGTTGCATTTCCTACAAGGACAGAACATCTTACCGCTTTCTTGGGCGAGCGGTGTGGAATCTGCTTGATGCATAAATGTCTCCAGCCCTTCGAGATATTCTTTCGTCGCTCTCCCGTTAGCATCTCTGTGCATATACATCCACCTCCGCAACTCGAAAATATTCCCGGAGGCCGACATTTTTTCTTTCACGTTTTTATTTGTTTTCTTGTTGGTGTGTTTAAAATGATGTTCAAACGTCCATATTATATGAAATTTTCGAATCTGGTAGTTGAAATTTTACTAGGAATTTACGACGAAATTTAGTTAGGTAGCCGAAACAAAAAACGGGTTACAATTACAAAGTTGGGGGACTCGAAAATTTGTCGTTAAGTAAACGTAAAATATTTCCTCGTAAAGTAGACGCTATTTTTACGTCGAGTTACGAGGAAACCATTTTTCCTCGTCAAAACCACGTTATGTTACGTCGTTTTTACAAAAATCGTTTCGTCGTTAGTTTACGACGAACTAACGTTGATTTTAAATTTCCTCGTAAGATACTCGTAAAGTCGACGTAAATTTACGAGGATTAATTTACCTCGTTAATTTTTGTCGCTATAGTTGTGTTTTCTTGTAGTGACTACTCAAAACTAAAGCTTTCAATATGTTTCTCTTATATCATTTCTCAATTTTATGTAATATCTCTCCATTAGATCTTTATTCATATGAAAGACAATCCCGTTTAACATGTGAGATATGAAATGTGAGATAAGAAAAACACAAACATAACTTAAATAAAAAACTTTTTTTCCTATTTCTAGATTTTTTATTGTGTTCATCTTAACATATTAAACATCTAATAATATGTTAAGTTTCCACAAGCTTGGAATTTCCAACACTCACCCCCTTAATTCTAATTTGAATTAGGGAGATCAATTTCTTGAACTCCGATTAAGCTCCTCGCGTGCTTGAACTTAATCATCAAGTAATCATCTTTCTCCACATCATTGTGTGCGAATCCATCTATTGGATTCACATCTTTCTCAAAGTTAGACTAGATGCTCTACTCGCTTCCGTACCACCTCTTCTTAGAATTGTCCCAGTTCTTGTAGAACCATCTCCTGGCCTCTTCACTTAAGTTGCGATGAGTCTTGCGACTAAAGCTTATTGCGATGATAACTCTGGTCACGTCCGCCATCTTGCGTACGTTAGCTCTGGTAAGGATGTCGACCTTCTAGTTCGCATTTATCTCTGGTTCGTCTTCAGCCTTTGAGATCTTTAACCATAACTTCACTGGTATGTGAGTTTTGATGCGGTTTGTTCATATTGAGAGCTTTAGTTTTGAGTAGTTTCTAAAGCTAATAAGAAACGTTGTTCTTATAATTCCTGTGTTTCTAGAGATTAGAATTGGTATTAGAGCCAGGTTGGGTTGTTACCATCATTAAAGAGCCTCAGGTTGGAGACTCAAATCTAAGCTTAAGTTGAAGTTTAGATCTTGGCGACAGTAAGAGAGATCACGAAAGCAGATGGCTGACGTGACTAGGAATCCACGCACAAAGGACCTTGGATCTGCATCCATCCAATGTCAGATGTTGACATCGACAAACTACACAGTCTGGTCGATGAGGATGAAGGTTCTACTTCGTGTTCATGAAGTTTGGGACACAATCGAACCCAGTTCAGATGATCAAAAGAAGAACGATCTTGCGATAGCTCTTTTGTTTCAATCTGTTCCCGAGACATTGATTCTCCAGTTGAGAGAACAAACCGCATCAAGAACGCCATCAAATCGTGACACCTAGGAGCTGATCGTGTAAGGGAGGCGAGACTTCAGACGTTGATGACGGAGATGGTCGTAGAAATTCCGAGTGTAACACATGTCTAGCAGAGAAGCAAACTAGACATTCGTTCCCGGTTATTACACTATTGAAGAAGAAGCATAAGGTATTCGATCGGTTCAAAAGGTTGAAGGAACCCGTTAAAACCTTTCTCACCGATAGAGGGGGAGAGTTTATCTCAGCTAGGTTCATTCTACTTTGTGAAGAAAGTGGATTTGAACCTATTGTGGCCAAGATGGATTCTATCAAAAAACAAGACGGGTGAGTGGATAGATCGGCTGGTGTTAAACATATTGGGGTATGTGACAAAAAGATGGAAGTGTGTAACACGATTCACGCAAGTGTATATGACACAAAGATGAAAGCATATAACAAATTTCAATTTTATGGAATAATTCTCCGTTAGATCTCTATTTATATGAAAAACAATTATTTTTAACATGTGAGATATGAAAAACTCAAACTTAACCTAAATAGAATTTTTTTTCTTATTTTTAAATTTAAATTTCTTTGTTGACTTTATTTTAACATATTAAACATATAATAATATGTTAAGTTTCTACGAGCTTAATTAGAATTATCCAATATTGATTAAGATCTTTATGCGAGTTTTTGTTTCTTATAAGATTTCTTGCAGCTCATCTCGCTGGCCCACCCTTTTTTGTATATTGTTTTTTCTCTATCTAAAAAGCCATTAGAAAAATTGATACTCCAAACCAAACAAAGTTCCGATGAGCCTAAGGGTGTGACTGGTAACCATCATGGGAACAATAGAAACGGATAGGAAAGGAATGAGTAGGAATAAAATTTTAGGAATGATGAGGAATGATGGTTCCTTATCAAAATTAATGAAGAATTGATTTGTTCTATAATTCTCTACAAATAAAAAATGAAGAGGAATGAAAATGAAAACATATTCCTCATGAATGGTAAAAAATTTAAGGAATGTTAAGGAATATAGTGTTCCTCCTCGTTCCCTTGGTCACCAGTCACACCCTAATTATATCTATTGCTTAATGAGCGTCCAATCATTGCGATTATATATTATCTTCGGTAGAATATTTCCCAAAAAAAGAATGAATCACAATAAACTCTCTCTTTTGGTAATATATTGAGATTTGAATTCTTTTCAAGTGATAACCAACAAATATATTTTATACTAGTTGATGGCCCGCAGCTTGTGCGGACTATATTCCTAACAATTTTTAATTCTAATATTTATTTGTATATAAAAATTTATTTGAATTCTTTTCAAGTGATAACCAACAAAAATATTTTATATAGTTGTATAATTTATACTATTCGATATTATATATAAAATAAAAATATACGTACCAACAAATAAATAGCTGAAAAGATGACAAAATTAATGTACCGATCAAAATGGACGTGGGCAACATAAGCGCCCAAGATCGAAGTGAGCCAATTGGTCCCAACCCAATGAGTCACCCTATCTAATTGTTTGACCTTTCCTTTGGTGCAAGGCCTGTTAATTTGTACATCTTGAAGATGCATTCAGATGGTCCATCTAGATGTCTTATCCAGATGGAGTCCAGATGTTCCATCTGGATGTTGTTCATTTCTTCATTTCGTCCATGCATCCAAACGAATTATCTGAATGCAATTATGTTCGTTTGCTTTTCATTTTTAACTTCCATCTACATCCAGGTTGACTTGTTAATAAAATGATTAAAATATAGTTTTACGTTTCGGCGGAAAAAATAGCATTTTTACGGTTTTGGCGAAAAATATTTTTGCGGTTTTTGAGGAAAAATGTGTTTTTGGCGAAAAAGTGCATTTTTGTTGTTTTGGCGAAAAAATACGATTTTATGGGTTTGGTGGAAAAATACGTTTTGCGGTTTGGACAGGAAAAGTGTGTTTTGCGGTTTTCGCGAGAAAAGTGTTTTTGACGGGAAAAGTTTTTTCTCGCGATTTTGGCGGGAAAAGTTTTTTTCGCGATTTTGGCAGGAACAACATTTTCGCAATTTTGGCGGGAAAAGCATTTTCGCGATTTTGGCGGGAAAATCATTTTTGCGGTTTCGACGAGAAAATACATTTTTCCGGTTTTGGCTGGGAAAAATACATTTTCCCGATTTTGGCGGGAAAATGAGTTTTTTTCTTCTGATTTTGGCGAGAAAATGTATTTTCCTGTTTTGGCTGAAAATGCGTTTTTCCGGTTTTGGTGGGAAAATGTGTTTATCCGGTTTTGGCAGGAAAATTCCGTTTTCCGATTTTGGCGGGAAAATTTTCCGGTTTTGGGTGGGAAAATTTGTTTTCCGGTTTTGGCGGGAAAATTCTGTTTTTACGGTTTTGGGGGGAAAATGTGTTTTTCAGGTTTTGGCGGAAAAATTCTGTTTTCCGGTTTTGGCGGGAAAATTGTATTTTCCGGTTTTGGCGGGAAAATTGTGTTTTCCACTTTTGGCGAGAAATTGCGTTTTTCCGGTTTTGGCGAGAAAATGCTTTTTGCGGTTTTGGCCGGAAAATGCGTTTTGGAGTTTGGCGGAAAAATGTGTTTTGGCGGAAAAATGCGTTTTTGGGGTTTTGGCGGAAAATGCGTTTTTTTTTTACGGGAAAATGCGATTTTTCTGTTTTGGTCGGAAAGTGCGGTTTTACTGGTTTGGCCGAAAAATGTGTTTTTATGGAAATGTGTGTTTTACGTTTTTTTGCGAAAAATGCGTCTTGCGGTTTTGGCGGGAAAGGGTATTTTTTAGTTTTTGCGAGAAAATGCATTTTTTGGTTATAGCAGAAAAATGTATATGCAAAAAAATAGAATTTAGGGTGTATATGCAAAAAAATAGAATTTAGGGTTTGAAAATAAAATTTTGATTTTAAAAGGTCATTTTTGTCATTTATTATTTTGGACTGAACTAGATGCATCTGCATCCAGATGCACCATCAAGACTCACCTTCATTTGGGTGAGAATTTAAGATGAGTTTTTAAAAATTAAGCTGGGTGATCCATCTGGATCTAGCGTTATAATGGATGAACAAACGAACAGGGCCCAAATTGGTAGTAATAATGTTGATCACTAGTGTTGGGGCCAACCACTAGGGTGATAGAAAGCACTAGCCCATTTAGCGTACGCTCTGTTTTTATTCTTTCCTACTCATTTCAACAGAGCTTACTCTATAGTTTTTTAATCTCTTTTGGATTATAACTTTAAAACCAAAAGTTTGTAAACTTATTCTTTCGTTGATAAATAAATTCAACAGTCCAAAACAGTGCTTTTTACCATAGTTATCACTTCTTAATATATTATATATATCTTTTTAAAAAAATATATACATATATGTATATATATACTGAAATCTAAAGCAAAAGTCCACGGAGAAGTTCACAAAAATTTAAAGAAAGCAGAAAACTGTATAGAAAACAGTTTTTGATTATTCATTCTCCTCGACACCCATCACATTCGCTTCCTCTTCTTTCACATCCACTGGATGAGTAACCTCAGCTCTATAGACATAAAATTTAACCGCAACCAAGAAGAAGAGGAAGTTAACAAAATTAAGAAGCGCAAAAAACAAGTAATAATAATCCAACCTAGACTCATTAAGGTTATTCAAAATCCATCCTCTTCCTCGTTTCTTCGTTATCTTAGATACCGTCGACAACAAGAAACTGCTCAAGAAATTCCCGATCCCTAAACTCGTTAAGGAATACGATGCCCCGAGGCTTTTCATACACTCAGGAGCTTGATCGTAGAAAAATTCGAGCTTCGCAACTTCTAAGAAAGCATCAGCTATGCCCATTAACACGAACTGAGGAAGCAAAACGAAGATTGACAATGGTAGTTTTACTCCCTTTTGGTGGACGAGTCCATGATCAGCAGCGACTTTGAGTCTATACCTGTTACAAAAAATGCCAAATAAAAACAAGTGCAAGGCCACTACTGCAATGCGAGAGAATATGGAATTACTTAAAAAAATTACTATATAATGACATGATTTTTTTAAAATATATAGTGCAATCAATCAATTGATGTATGCCCTATTTATATTTTTTTTTGGTGTAACCCTATTTATACATTCCAGACTGAATATCCGAAGATATTCGTACAAAATTCCGATAAAACTTAAGTCGCTGGAAATCTTTCGGAAATATTGATTTCCAATAGATTATGCGGTTAGGAGTAACTTCTTTTCTTGAAGTGTAAGTTTTAAATATTCCCACTATTTCAAAAAGAACGTCACTTAAACATTTTTCATTCAAATTAAGAAAATAATTGAAATATATTTAAGTTTTTATTAATTACACATATTCAACCAATATTATTTAAGATACATGAAATTATTTACAAATCAATGTATTTTAATTAATATTAAGCTGAAAGTTGTATTGTAATTCTAAAACGACATTCTTTTTTTAATAAGAAAAAATGTCAGAATGACATTTAATATGAATCATAAGCAATATATATTAAATGTTGTGTCATGTTTATTTTAAAGTTTAACAATACCTTTCGGTGAAACATGCGACCGTCATGAGGAGGATGTGGAAGATCATACCAACTCCCATTCGTTGAAGCAAAGTAATGCCTCTTGGATTACCGGTGAATTTTCGAGTTACCTTGACAAAGACTCGATCGTATAAGACAATGGAGATGAGAATTGAGACTGTGACGAAGGCGGTGAGACTCGCTGGCGGGATGCTGAAGTTTCCGGCGATCCTTGCGTTAAGAGTGGTTCCTTGTTTGACAAACAAAGTGCTGACTTGAGCGACCGTTGCGCTTGGGACAAAAGTTGCAAACATGGCAGGTAACATATTTAGCATTTGTTTTGTTTCTTCGACTTCTGTGATTGTACAAAGATTCCACTGATCTGTTGTTCCTGTTTTGAGTGAAGCTCTGTCTAAGAATCTGCAAGACAGTTCATTGATGAATCTCAAAATGAGTATCTAATGAATATATACTACTAATTGTTTCAACATAATTTAATTAAATAGTTAAGTTTTAACTACAGCAAAAAATTGAACCAATTAGAAAGAACAAGTAGAATATGACTTTATCTCAAAAAATTCTTGAGTATTTCAAACAAGAACTCTTTCTATTTCTTTTCAATTTTTCCTTTTATATTTAATTACTTTTAATTATTTGATATTCTCTAAGAACCATGCAATGAGGTGCTCTTATTGTATTTTATGATGTTTGACAAACAAAAAATATGAGTAATACCTAAATAAACATTCCCAATACCTTAGACTCTTAGTGGGCTGGATCGGAAAGGTGCCTTTCCGCTCATATTCCATTGAAGGCAGCTCGTGAAATTGTGTGAGGCTGCGTGCCATCGGGGCATTAGCTTTGCGAAATGAAGCCACAATGACTCGAGTCATTTTCATGAAAGGGCTTCCCGTAGGGAGTTTATGGCGGTAAAAAGGAGTGCCCAATAAGAAAACAAAGATGGAAATAGCAAGTCCCAAAGTTGGAATCCCATAACCCCAGCCCCAGCCCACATTATCTTGAACATAGACAAGAACTGTATTGGCAAAGAGAGTGCCAAAGAAGATGCTAAACATCCACCAATTGAAGAATGACATTTTTGGAATCTTCTCCTTTGGGTCGGTCTCGTCAAACTGATCGGCTCCGATGGTAGAAATGTTCGCTTTTGTACCGCCTGTACCAATGGCTAATGTGTATAATGCTCCAAAGAAAACCGCTAACTGTAGAATAGAAGTCTGTTCGCAGTCTTCAGCATTAGCCATAGAACAATCTGGTGGTTTGATTCCCGGTATGGATACTGATAACGTTAACACCAACATCCCCTGTCATTGTTAATGATTAAACCGGTTAGTTCAGGGCTGGGAGAGTTGCTAGATCATTTAATATTTCGGATTAGTATTGAGTAAGGCCTAAGCATTTTTAACCAGAACTAAAAAAACCTGACCAAATCAAACTAAGAGGTACTAAACCAAACTGAATAATCACAAAATATTTGAATGGTTCATCTATCTCTATATCTAAAATACTTGAATTGAAATCGGAACAAACCGAGAACCAAATATAAACATGAATACCCAAAATATGTACCTAAAATATTTATTTTATATACCTAAATATATATAAAAATACAAGAACATTTATATCCAAAAATACCCAAAATTATCCAACAAACTGAGTTGACTAAAATTATCCAAATATCTTTATTTAAAATAACTGAAATTATCTAATATTTTTTATCTGAACCACCCGAGTTATCTGATTTTTTATATGAATTATTCAAATTATCTGAAAAACTGAACCAAACATGAACCAAATAATCTGATTTTTTGGATATTACCGTATTTTCCAATTTTATCACCCCAACCAGATCAAAGTTTTTCCTACTTTGAGCGGAAACTAAACTGAATTTCATAAATATATAAATGGTGTTTATATTATTTTGAATGATTATGAGGTTCATCTCCAGTAGGTTCGTATATGTGATGCCCAAACCATTTTAAATTTATTCTGTTTTGGAGAGGAGATCCCTTCCAAAGTAACTTAAACCTATAGCTTTTTTGGACATTTATTAAATAGTTTTAAGTTTTAGTCACTACACTAGGCGTAATGATTTCTATATCTTTATATTCAACAGAACCAAATGGAAGAACTGGATGTTTGTAAGATTGATTTTTCGAGCATATAGGTTAAAATAGTCTTAAATTATGTGTGTTTTTTAGTTCTTAATGGTTAGAGAAAATATACGTACCAAAAAGTAGATAGTAGAAGAGATGACGAAAGTGCGGTAGCGACCAAGATGAGCGTCCGCGACATAAGCACCCAAGATAGGAGTGAGGAAAACAGTCCCGACCCAGTTGGTCACATTATTCGCGGACTTAACGGTGCCTTGGTGTAGTTTGGTTGTCATGTAAATCACTAGGTTGCTCGATATCCCGTAATATGCCATCCGCTCAAACGCCTCGTACACTTTTTTATAACATATTAATTTATACGAGGAGAAGCTTATAAACGTAACGAATAGTTAATGAGTTATACATAAAAAAGATTATACATCAAAGTAGGAGAACTCTGAATTGAAAAACAATGAAAAGTAATATATAGATAAATTTTATGCGTAATATATATTAATTACTAGTGTCGAAATGAAAAGATAACTTTTCCACACACATTTTCATATTTGAATATAGAACTAGATGTTTCAAAAAAAAAGAATATAGAACTAGATTTTGATTCATATTTTTAAAAGTGGATTAGTTTTTGGTTTGAATATATATTAATTATTTGTGAAAATTTTAATTTGAATATATATTAATTATTTTTAAAATTTGTATTGAATTTATGTTTCTATTTGCGTATAGACTATAATTATGGATTATATAAAGATATTAGTAGAATTTCTTATATTATGTATATATTATATTTTAACATCGTTTTGCAAATTTATTTAGTTATTTAACAAAATAAAATAAATTGATAGTTTTTTATAATAAAAAGAAAATATATTCATAATCAAATTATAAGTACAAAAATATAGTATGAATTAAATAAAATTTGAATTAGTTAATTAGAAACTGATTTGACAATATTTTATTAATTAACATTTAAAAATCTAAGATTTTTTATGTCACAAATCGTGGATAGCATATGTTAAATGTTAGTTTAATATGGAGTATATTTTAATAATATATATGTAAGTAATTCAAACTTATATTCTACAACACCTTCAAAAAAAAATTTTTGGTAACTTAACCCCTTCAAATTTGCTCCATATATTTCTTAATTTTGTGGGATAAGATATGGCACCACATGTTACTACTCCCTGGTAAGTGGTAACCAATTGAAAAGTTTCCGAGACTCGTGTGACAGTAATAATTTACCTTTTAAAAATATCTAAAAACTTAAATTATCTAAGAACAAGTATAAACACTCTGATAATCAATTTAAGTGAACATTTTGGAGAGAAAAAAGGAAATAATAAAAGTGAAAATAAGTTGAAAGTATAATTTACCGACGAGGAAGGAACAAGCTTTCCATCGACCTCTAATGGATCTTCGAACAGGATTGCCTTGAAGATCAACTGTTCCATCTTTTGTGTGATCATCTCCTACCTCTTCTACTGTCATCTCTCTCTCTCTCTCTCTCTCGCCTATATTTACAAAGAAGATGATGCGTCACGCAGTGCGAATCTTTCGACTTAAGTCACTTAACCCATACGATTACGGATCATCTGAGACAGTTTAGAAAACTAGTAGACTCTGGTTCTAAATGGGGAAGAGGTGCTACTTCTATTTAACATAGCATAGATTATTGACTGAAGTGCGGTCAACAATTTTAAAACTAAAATAAAATACAATTAGTCGTATTCAAAATTATTCTGAAACTTAACCGTATGAAGTATTACCATTTTGTACTGTATATTTTGTCATGCTTGTGATGTAATCGATTTTTAAACCATTGGTTCAAGAATCAATTATAAATTTATTTATCGGTTCAATTATTTTATAACAAATTATTACTACATATACATGACTAAAATAATATTATGCACCTTCGTACAAACTTCCCTGGTCCTTAAATTACGTTAATTTCATGACTTTGTTTTTCGTTTCATTATATTACGATTTTTGTTTTGTTATTGTTTATGTCATTGTTTAATATATATATATATAGCAAAGATATACTTCGACTTTCATATTTGGCATGGACTCCTTAATTTTAATTTGTCGAATTTTCGATAGTGCATGTTAGCATTCACTAGTGATGCAAAGCGGTAAAATATTTTTAAATAATTATATAAATAAGAAATGAAAAGGGATATTGGTTTGACCAAAAAAAGGATAATGGTAAAGGAACATTAAGAGATAAGCTAATGATTTAAGTGCAGAGGTACGTCATATTGCGCTTTTAATCCGAACTTCGAATAAAGCTTTATACCATTTTTTTAAGAGTTATTCTTGGGTCCCTCCCAATGTTTACCGACCAATATGATTTCATTATTTCAAATTCGATATCTTTTAAAAAAAGAAACAAAATATTATCAAGTTATATTATGTTCTTAAAATAAAAAAAAATAAAAAAAAAAAGCAGCTACAAAAAAAAGAATTAAAAAAATCTTTTTAACGTCTTCAGCAAAACACTGAACCCTAAATCCTAATCCCTAAACCTTAAATCCTAAATCCTAAACCCTTGGGGAAACCCTAAACCCTTGGATAAATTCTAAACTCTAAATAAAAACACTAAACCCTAAAACTCTAAACCCTAAATCCTAATCCCTAAATCCTAATCCCTAAATCCTAATCCCTAAATCCTAATCCCTAAATCCTAATCCCTAAATCCTAATCCCTAAATCCTAATCCCTAAATCCTAATCCCTAAACCTTAAATCCTAAATCCTAAACCCTAAACCTTTGAGTGTTTTAGTGTTTAGTGATTTTGATTTAGAGTTTAAGATTTATCCTATAGTTTAGGGTTTATCCAAGGATTTAGGGTTTAGAATTTAGGGATTAGGATTTAGGGATTAGGATTTAGGGTTTAATGTTTTGCTGACGACGTTAAAAATATTTTTTTTTGTAATTACTACTATTTTTTATTTATTTCTTTTTATCTTTTAATTTTAAAAAGATAATATAATTTGGTAATATTTTGTTTTTTTTTTAAAAGATATCGAATATGAAATAACACAATCCTATTGGTTGGTGAATCTAGAGGTTCATCCTAGGGGGTGAACCAAAGAATAAGTATTTTTTTAATTAGCACATATTAGTTTTAAGTTAAGTGGATTAGGATCTAGATTCAAACACTTGCCAAGCAGTAGAAAAAAGGAAAAATGGTAAAGAAAGGTATCCAAAAAAAGTCGGCATACTGGTAATATGCTCTGTGTTTTCTCTAACCAGATATTTTTTCTGATCCAATTTAAAATTACCAACCATATTCAATATTCTCTTTTTCTCTCTCTTATAATTAGTCCAACAAAAATACAACTGGCAATATATATAATAAAACTATCTATGTGATGCTATCTATTAAAGTTGTGAATGGAAGCAAATGGATGGGACTAAACCTTCATTCAACAAAAAAAATATTCTGCAGCTTGATCATACTAACATTTTTATCCTATTTAAAACAATACATAATGTAGTAGGTTCCGAAAACGTTGTTTATGAGACTCATCTGAACTCCAAAGTTAAGCGTGTTTAGGCGAGAACAGTATTATGATGAGTTACTTCCAAAAAAAGTTTTCGGGTTGCACCCTTTTTTATTTTTTTCTTTATATGAAAAATAGATCAGCCAAAATAGATCAGCCGCAAGAGAGAGAAAATGATTTTTTGTAACCTTGCGCCGGTGGCTTTTTGAGCATCGGCGCTGAATTTTTTTTTCTAATAGTCTTTTCTTGTTTTTTATACATTATTATGGTTTTATTCTGGATTTTCCCCCTAAGTTTCCAAGGATATTTTCGTTTTCTGCCAGTTTTTGTAATTGGAGATATACTAGTTTTGCTCTGTTTTTTGTTGTAATGGTTATCGCAGATTGTAGGACGGGTTCAAAAGTAAATTTTGTCAGAAGTAATCTCATCCAGAACAACTTTAACTAAAAAAAAATATCTTTATTTAGAGAACTTTTCTTGGGTAGGTAACGCAAGTGACTGCAGTCCATTGTGATACCGAAACGCATTTCGATTGTTAATAAGCGCAAAACAAGATCAGCTTGATATCAATGAACTGTCATCATCCAACCAATATTCGATCTAGATTTTATCATTGATTTCTTTTGTAATCGTAATTGCCAGACCATATTTTTATCAAGTTATATTGTTTTCTCAAGAATTTGTTTTGACTTTCTCGATGCGATGTACCATATCAAATGTTATGAAAATATTGAAAAACTTTGCTCTACCAAGCAATTGTATTGATTTATGAGTTCAATTATTTTATTGCAACTTACTAAATAAATGACAAATGAGTTTGGAACAGCTTAAAAGTTTCTGCTTCCTCTTCCAATTTTTCCCTGCTCTTTATGAATCATGATTATTAAATGTATTGGGAGTTATATTTGTTTATTTAACTACTTGTTATCACTGTTATCGTCGAATAAACGAGGGAAAAAGATATTTTTACGCTTTCAACGCATTGTTCTGAAAATTGTTCTGGGCGGCAAAACCATTTCTGTTGACGATAAAATTATTTATTATATCTATATGAAATAATTTTTTAACAGATTTTCTAAAAACCGTCAAGGAGTTCAAAAAATTGCTCTATGCGCCCGCTTAATCAATAACTCGTTATTTAGCGTTTAACTACTGCCTAATAATATTTTCGGTGTTCTAAAATACGCTATGTGCTCTCTGTGCGGTGACGTAGTGCCTAGCGCCTAGCTGTATACGCGTATGCCTAAACGAACCTATGCAGATATATACTTTAATGTATAAACTTATATTTATCTATATAATATTAATATTTTCTATATAAATATACTTATAAGTTATATCTAGTGTCAGAATCAGATATTATGTATACTAAAATAATATAAGAGTTTTCAATAGTATATATGCTAGAAATACAAACACATAAAATTAATAATATTTTAGAATTTAAGAATCAAATTAGTTATAATGTGAAAATGATAATATAAATATAAATAAAATAAAGCAATGTCTAATTTTAAAATTTTTAAAGAAACATAAAGCAAATCAAAGTGAGAGCAACATACTCTAGTTTTTTTTTTTTTTTTTCTTGCAGCTAGAGAACTAGAGAAATGATGAATTGTACGTGAATTATGAGTCAAGGTCTAGTTTTATTTTAAAACTGTAGTTAGCCTACCTAGTGTAGTCTATATGATGAAGATCATAACTTTTAAGTAAACACAAACGCATCAATATACGGAGTATGCAGACTAGGCAGCCGAATATACACCTGAATTTTAACAAACCGCATAACATGCCGTACATGACTTTTTTTGGTACGTTTAGTAGCCGTATAGCGTCAGCCGGCTTAACTTGCTGAAGGGCCCTAGGCAAAAAAAAATTAAAGACCTTTTAATTAATTAGTTTAATATAATTATTAAAAAGTGTTAAAGTTTTTTTATAAAGTTTTTTTATAAAATTAGCTAAACTCATTAAAGACCTTTTAATTAATTAGTTTTGCAAATTAAGGTTTAAGAAACTTTGATCATCATATTTTTAAATTTTGTATAAATTCAACACTAAAAAATACAAAATAAAACTGTGCCCTTGTTGTTGCAAAAATATATAAATATGGATTCTTATTATTTAGTAAATACATCATCTTTAGGTGGGCCCTAGGATAGGAGCAAGTAATTAGTGTAGAGATTTTTGCTGTTTTGTCTTTTTTATTAGTAGATTTGGTTTAGTTAAAACTATGGGCTTTTTTAATAATGGAACAAATTAAAAAGAGCTTTTAAAATAATACTAAAGAAATTATGGACCCATGGACCCAGGGCGGTTGCCCATGTTGCCATGGCCGAGACCCGGGATTGCATAGCGTATACACATCGTACATGCGTCCGCACATGGCGTATTTTAGAACATTGGAAATCTTAGATATTGTTTTCACACGTGTTTTTAGTTATAGTAAATTTGTTGGAATAGAAAAATTAAGAATATAAAATTTTTAAGAGGATAAACAAGTGGCACAAAAATGTGACAGTTATAGCCTTTGATGCGCATACATATAAAGACGCATGCGATAGTAACAACATGTGGACTTTTTCTTTATCAGCTCTACCTCTCTTATCTATACTATCACATATATCCACATCATAACAACATGTGTTTTTAGTTATAGTAAATTTGTTGGAATAGAAAAATTAAGAATATAAAATTTTTAAGAGGATAAACAAGTTGCAAACAAATGTGACAGTTATAGCCTTTGATGCGCGTACACATAAAGACGCATGCGATAGTAACAACATGTGGACTTTTTCTTTATCAGCTCTACCTCTCTTATCTATACTATCACATATATACACATCATAACAACATTCGTTTATGGAAACAATATTCTGCAACTGGTGGAGAGAGTATCGAGATGGTCTTAGTCGATAACAACGTAAGTTTCATTCAATTGTTGCTTATACCATGGTTAATACTGTTTTTATTTGTATTATTTGCTTTAGGTATCTAATATTAATGTTTCACAAACTTTTATCGCAGGATGATAAGATTCATGCGACTCTTAAGAAAGATTTAGCTTGCCATTTTGATCCATTTTTAGATTAGGAATTTTTTTTGTTACCGACAGTTACTAAAATTTCAGTTAGATCAAAACAAAAATATGCCAGTACACATACTTTGCGCTTTACATAACTGATACAGCCCAATTTTAATATTTTCTAAAAAGGGGCCATAATGTTGCAAACAAAAGATGATCCAGCGCTATTAAAATCTTCTCGGACATTTGTGTATATGCAATAATAAGCACCGGAATGTGTTATATGTTTTCATTAACAAATTATACACAATTTATCATATTTATTATTCAATTGTATTTATTTAGAATATTTGTTATGAAACCGAGTGATTGTTTCGAAACTAAACGAAGAACATGCTCATTCCGTGCAGCATGCAGATCTCAATCTAGTAATATATTTATAATTTTTTAAGAGTATATAATTGTTTTCTTTAATATATATTCCCGCCCCCGGTCTAAAATAGTTTTGGCTTTGCCACTGTTTTTAGATGTCTTTGTATATAACACAATAATTATTTTTTTTACAAAAAAAAAAAAAAAATCACAGTGATTATGTAATTAAGGGTAAACCAATATTTGGAATATTCATGTGATTAATGTACGAGGCATTTGAAGTAAAAGTCCATGGAGAAATTCACAGATTAAAAATACAGAATACCTTTAAGGAAAACAATATATTTAGGTTATTCATTCCCTACTCCTCGACACCATCACCTTCACTTCCTCTTCTTTCACATCCAGTGAATAAGTAACCTCAGCTCTATAGACATGAAACTTAACCACAACCAAGAAGAAGAGGAAGTTAAAAAAATTAAGAAGCGCAAAGAACAAGTAATAATAATCCAACCTAGACTCATTAAGATTGTTCAAAATCCATCCTCTTCCTCGTTCCTTCGTTATATTGGATACCGTCGACAACAAGAAACTGCTCAAGAAATTCCACATCCCTAAACTCGTTAACGAATACGATGTCCCTAGACTTTTCATGCTCTTAGGAGCTTGATCATAGAAAAATTCTAGCTTTGCAACTTCTAAGAAAGCATCAGCCATGCCCATTAACACGAATTGAGGAAGCAAAACGAAGATTTTCAATGGTAGTTTTACTCCCTTTTGGTGGATGAGTCCATGATCAGCATTCAGCAGCAACTTTGAGTCTATACCTGTTACAAAATAAAATGCCAAAAAGAACAAAAGAGTAAGGCCACTAATGCAAAGAAAATATGGAATTACTAAAAAACTACTCTATAATGACATGATTTTTTGTATATATAATCATTAAATTCATATATGCCCTATTTATAACACACTATAAGAAAACAATCTCATTCGAGACCGAACTTCCGAATATGTCTAACGTCTAATCCATGGTTTCGAACAAACTTTTGATAAAATTTAAGTCCGGGAAATCTTTTTAAAAGATTGTTATCCAACGAATTTGACAGTAACTTTATTGTAGTGTAAGTTTAAATATTTATGAAAAGTTTTCATGCTTATCTTAAATTTTCGTAATACCTTTCGGTGAAACATGCGACTGTGAGGAGGATGTGGAAGATCATACCAACTCCCATTCGTTGAAGCAAAGTAATGCCTCTTGGATTACCGGTGAATTTTCGAGTTATCTTGACAAAGACTCGATCATATAAGACAATGGAGACGAGAATTGAGACTGTGACAAAGGCGGAGAGACTCGCTGGAGGGATGCTGAAGTTTCCGGCGATCCTTGCGTTTATAGTGGTTCCTTGTTTGACAAACAAAGTGTTGACTTGAGCGACCATTGCGCTTGGGACAAAAGTTGCAAACAGGGCAGGTAACATATTTAGCATTTGTTTTGTTTCTTCGACTTCTGTGATTGTACAAAGATTCCACTGATCTGTTGTTCCTGTTTTGAGTGAAGCTCTGTCTAAGAATCTGCAAGACAGTTCATTGATGAATCTCAAAATGAGTATCTAATGAATATATAATACTAATTGTTTCAACGTAATTAAATTAAATAGTTAATAAATTGAATCAATTAGAAAATAACAAGAACTCTTTTATATTTCTCTTCAGTTTTTCCTTTTAGAATTCCTTATTTTTAATTAGTTTGATATTCTCTAAGAACCATGCAATGAGGGTGCTCTTATTGTATTTTATGATGTTTGACAAACAAAAAATATGAATCTTACCTAAATAAATATTCACAATACCTTAGACTCTTAGTGGACTGAATCGGAAAGGTGCCTTTCCGCTCATATTCCATTGAAGGCAGCTCGTGGAATTGTGTGTGGTCGCGTGCCATTGGGGCATTGGCTTTGCGAAATGAAGCCACAATGACTCGAGTCATCTTCATGAAAGGGCTTCCCGTAGGGAGTTTATGGCGGTAAAAAGGAGTGCCCAATAAGAAAACTAAGATGAAAATAGTGTGAATGGCAAGAAACAAAGACAAGATAAAGATGAAAACTTCTTCTTTATTAACTCTTTCACCTTGACGGCAAAGACTAGCCCTTTACATGTTTATATACAAGACTCAGATTAGGTTAAGCTCTACCCACTACATCACAGCTGTCCAAACATTCAAATCTGTTCTTTGTCGTGACACAGTGAGCTGGCCTGTTCGTACCATACTCACGTAAGAACTGCTTGCTCTCTTGTTTCTCATAAGCCGACAGAGACAGAACGGTCTTCTTCATTTTCTCCATTTGGGCTTTATACGAAGGCCCAATATCAGTATGGCCTTTACTCCCCCTCAAACTTGGCGTAGAAGGCACGGAAACACCAAGTTTGTTACGCCATTTGAAAAACGGTTCCTGCGACAAGGATTTGGTAAAGACATCTGCAATTTGCAGCGTCGCAGGAATGTGTTTCACCTCCAAAGCCTTCATTGCTACCCTTTCTCTGACATAATGGTAGTCGATGTCAAAGTGTTTCGTCTGTTTATGAAACATTGGGTTGGCTGTAAGACAAACAGCAGACAGATTGTCACACAATAACAGAGGAGTAACTCGTTGTTGTAGCCCCATTATCTTCAGGAGATTTTGTAACCACACTATCTCTGATGTTGCGGCTGACATCGTCCGATACTCTGCCTCAGTGGAAGACTTTGAGACAGTGTCATGGCGTTTAGCTGACCATGAAATAACATTAGTTCCCAACATAGTGCAGAACCCACCAGTTGATCGGCAAGTATCTTTGCATCCAGCCCAGTCGGAATCACTATAACATACCAGAGTAGAGTCACAGTGACCTTTAATACTAATCCCCATATCAAATGTTCCCTTCACATACCGCAAGATGCGCTTCAGTAGACTGAAATCCGAGACACTTGGTTGATGCATCTTCTGACATATGTAATTGACTGAGAATTGGAGATCAGGTCTTGTCAGAGTAAGGTACTGCAGTTTTCTTGCAAGACTTCTGAAGTACGATGGCTCAGAAAATAGTTCATCATGACCAGGAAGATTATCGAGCTTCATAGGAAGCGGAGTAGGCATAGGTGAGCAGTCTCTCATGCCAGCAGTTACCAGAAGATCCTGAGCATACTTAGACTGATTTAGGAACAAGCCATCTTCACACTGATGTACTTGAATGCCAAGAAAGTAGTGAATTGATCCCATGTCCTTCATGCGAAAAATTGAACTGAGCTTTTCAAGGAGAACCTTCAGCAGGATCTCATTGTTTCCTGTTAAAATCATATCATTGACATAAAGTAACAGATAAATA
>NC_027756.1:19049878-19050473 GCF_000695525.1 Brassica oleracea var. oleracea
ACAAATCACAATGAACCCTTTCTAATGGATGACTAGAGACAGAATCAGAGTCTACAAAGGGAAGCTTTGAGCTTTTTCCTAAATAACAAGCATCACAACAGAGACGTGAGCTTGTCTTATTCATAACTCTTGCTAGACTTCTGGAGAGATGCTGAAGAACATCCACATTTGTATGACCAAGCATTCTATGCCACACACCATCACTCGCTGCTTGCTGTCTGGTTGAATAGAATGCTTGAAACTGCAGGTCCTTCAGCACAT
Organism: Brassica oleracea var. oleracea; assembly: GCF_000695525.1. Classification (NCBI taxonomy): domain Eukaryota; kingdom Viridiplantae; phylum Streptophyta; class Magnoliopsida; order Brassicales; family Brassicaceae; genus Brassica; species Brassica oleracea. The sequence goes on from NC_027756.1 coordinate 19,050,140, forward strand.
AGAGATCTTTAAGTCTTTGCCCTTGTGTTATCACCCTTTTTGTTACCTTGTCCTTAACACATACAGAATCACAGTCGAAGGTGAACTCACACGGATAGTCAGATGTTAACTTGGAAACTGATAACAGTGACTTAGATATACCAGGACATATCAACACATCATTAAGAGGTAAGTTACTTTGAGGTGTTTGAAGAGCAATAGAGCCTACATGAGTAATTGGTAAGTAGTCTCCATTACCAACCATGACTTGATCACTTCCAAAGTAAGGTTCAGAACTTTGAAGTTGACCACTGTTGCTGGTAATGTGAGCTGTTGCGGCTGAGTCTGGGTACCA
>NC_027756.1:19050573-19051053 GCF_000695525.1 Brassica oleracea var. oleracea
CTGCCTCAGATGTTGAATCCTCATCATCTTGATTTTGAGGTACTGGAATTGGTGGCATTTGAACCATTACTTGTCTCTGGACAAGCGAAGGTAGATCTTCTTCCAGTACTTCAGCATCACTAACTTGATCTTCTTGTATCAGATTTACACTCCTCCACGCATTTAGTAATGTTGAATCTGTAGCTTTGTGAAAGCGACTATACATATCTCCAAAAGGAAAATGATTTTCATCAAACAAGACATGTCTTGAGATGAAAACCTTTCCAGTAGGTGGATATAAGCATCGATAACCCTTATATTTCTCATTATATCCCAAGAACACACACACAAGTGACTTTGGATCCATTTTATTCTTCATGTACGGTCTGAGATAAGGGTAACATTTGCACCCAAAAACTCGCAGAGAAGTGTATACCGGAGCTGTTCCATTCAGCACTTCATAGGGACTCTTTCGATCTTTGAGAACTGATGATGGCAACA
>NC_027756.1:19051924-19060293 GCF_000695525.1 Brassica oleracea var. oleracea
ACAGCATCTTCAAAACTCATTTGTGGAACAACATCCATGGAGTGTTCTATCACCGTACAGATCGATTCATACTCTTTTCCTAATCCACTGAGTGCTCCATAAATCATTTCTTGATCAGTAAGGACACTTCCTATAGAATCTAGTTGATCACAGACACCTTTGACTTCTCCTAAGTACTCAGTCATGGCCTTTGATCCTTTGGACATACCTTGAAGTTTACGTTGCAGATCTAACTTGCGTGTTGCAGAGACTCTATTATACTTCTTTCCTAGACTGAGCCACACTTCTTGCGCTGAGTGTAGACCATACACAGAACGTAATGCTTCTTCAGACAGAGACCCAAACAACCACGCCATAACCAACTGATCTTTACGAATCCATTTGACAAACTCTGGATTTGGCTCCTCTGTAACATCATCACCGTTTCTTCTGGTAACTGTAGGTGTCGGACGAGCCGTAGATCCATCGACGTAACCAAGCAGAGACTGACTTGAGAGGAACGATTCGAACAGAGTCTTCCAGAGAAGGTAGTTCGAGGATGAGAGCTTCAGAGTAACACAGTGAGAGATACTCAATGTTGGAGTTGAAAACGTTTCTGAAGCCTCTTCCATGGCTCTGATACCATGTGAATGGCAAGAAACAAAGACAAGATAAAGATGAAAACTTGTTCTTTATTAACTCTTTCAACTTGACGGCAAAGACTAGCCCTTTACATGTTTATATACAAGACTCAGATTAGGTTACCCACTACATCACAGCTGTCCAAACATTCAAATCTGTTCTTTGTTGTGACACAGTGAGCTGGCCTGTTCGTACCATACTCACGTAAGAACTGCTTGCTCTCTTGTTTTTCAGAAGCCGACAGAGACAGAACGGTCTTCTTCATTTTCTCCATTTTGGCTTTATACGAAGGCCCAATATCAGTATGGCCTTTAAATAGCAAGTCCCAAAGTTGGAATCCCATAACCCCAGCCCCAGCCCACGTTATCTTGAACATATACAAGAACTGTATTGGCGAAGAGAGTGACAAAGAAGATGCTAAACATCCACCAATTGAAGAATGACATTTTCTGAATCTTCTCCTTTGGGTCGGTCTCGTCAAACTGATCGGCTCCTATGGTAGAAATGTTCGCTTTTGTACCGCCTGTACCAATGGCTAATGTGTATAATGCTCCAAAGAAAACCGCTAACTGTAGAACAGAAGCCTTTTCGCAGTCTTCAGCATTAGCCATAGAACATTCACGTGGTTTGAATCCCGGTATGGATACTGATAACGTTAACACCAACATCCCCTGAAATTGATAAATGATTAAACCGGTTAGTTCAGGGCTGGGAGGGCTACCGAATCATTTAGCCTTCGTAACTAGATACGGATCCGCGCCGTGCACGGATATTAATTCGTCAAATCTTCACTAAAATTATCCTGATTATGTTATTATATTTTTAAACTATGTGAATTTTCCGTGCTCATACACGGATATAAATATTTCTAAAGTAAATATACTATAATAATTGATTGCTATTTATTTTTAATTTTAAATTAATTTATAGTTTGTATACATCATATATATTAAAATATTATATTACTTTAATTATACATATGATTTTATATATATTATACTATTTTATTTTTTTTACAGCCGATTTATTTATCATTTGGGTAAATTAGATTTCATCTCTGAATTCAACTGTAATATTTTTTATTCTATATATTAAAATTTTGATTAATTTCTTATTTGTATGTAGGTGGTTGTTGTCTTAGATATGTAAATATATTTTATGAAGATTATGTTTAACTTAATATATATTGTGCCTAGAATGAAATAAAAAACAAACAAAAGTGTCTAATTCCAAATTACATAAATTAATATAACGATAATATTCTAAAATCTCATGTATATATATAAATTTTACAGAAGAACTAAATTGTAACCGTTGGTTAATATTTTATTTTCATTTTTAATATGTTTTGAGTTGTCCTATGATTTATATTTATAAAATAAATTACTATTCTTATAAAATTATAAATTCTTATGGTAGTTAAATCTATGCTTTTAGATATAAGTTGAATTAGTTGAGTCACTCATGTTGTGTGTATATTGAGTTACATATATTCTTTCAAATTCAAAATGAAGTATACTTATTTTTTATTATAATTAAGTCAAATCAAATCAATTTTATTTATGTTTAAATGTGCATTTATTTTCACAATATTTATCAAATTATATGTTGATGTTTTTTAAAAAATATTAGAAAATAAAGCGATAACCAATTGGAAGTTACATGCACATGTAGCTGATACAAGTTAATAAAAAAAAAGTAGCTGATACATTTTTGGAAGCTCATGAACACATATCAATATTTAGAGTGATTAAATATTTTATAAGTTCTAAATAACTTTATACTATTGATTTATTGAATGAAAACTGATTTTTATTATAAATAATCTTAAAAATGAGAATTCAAATTTGCTTTGGTATTTTGAATATGGTTCTATTAAGTTCCACAAATATAAAAACATAAAATTTAAAGGCAAATATAATATTAAGAAAACAAATAAATTTATTAATGATAAAATATAATATATATTCTTCATTAAACTATTTTGTAACTATTTGATCAAACGATGTTTATTATTAAAATTTATTTTTAGTTTTCTAAATATCTCTTAAAAATAAGCAGTCAACAAAATTGTGATTTTATTTCAAAATATTATTATATAAGTAAAATATAAATTATTGATATTTTTTGTTGTAATTGAAAGATATTATAGTCAACTAAATATATGAAAAATAAATAAAACATTTCAATAGTACTAATTATAACTATTTTTAGCCAATTAAACATATATCATTTTATGTTACTTAATTATTTTATGTATTCATCTAAGAAAATAAATAGATATATACAAATTTTCTATTACTTTGAATTTTTTTGTATTGTTTAAAATTTTGTTTAAAAAAAAAGTATTTCTTTTTCTAACATCAAGATTATCTGTGTAAATTATTTTTAATGAAATCACATTATATAAAAATTTATATTTATCATCTAAGAAAATATAGATATAAATAAAGTATTTTATTACTTCAAAAGTATATTTTATGTCATTTAAAAATACTTTTTAAATGTAATATTACTATTTTTGAACTTTTTCTTTTTTATGAAATCATATTATATATACATATATTTTCGTTTTTCAATTCGTTTTTTTAACTTTATAAAACTTTTCCTTTTTTATTATATGTATATGTTTTTGAAAAATTTTAAAAAGGAAACTAAATAGAAAAATAAATAATTGTATTTTAAATGTAATATTTTTAATTCATTAGGGGTATCAGTGTAATCAACCATCGTGAGAGTTAACGTGAGAGCGACACATAAGAAACTGACTTTTCAAATAATATTATAGAAATTTTTGATTTATATTTTATGTTATATAATAGGGCAATTCTCTCAAATAGATATTTTTTAAAAAATTTGTCACAAAAATAGATCTCAAAAATTTAAAATGACCAAAATAGCATTTTTATTTTTAAAATTTTAAAATTTTAAAATTTTTTAAAATTTGAAATCCTATCCTCAAAACCCCACTCCTAAACTCTCGAAACCCTCTAAACCCTAAACTCTAAACCTTAAACTCTAAACCCTAAACCCCACCTTTTAACTCTAAACTCTAATGTCTAGATTTCCTTCTTTTGATAAAACATTTAAGTCTATTTTGATCATTTTTATTTTTAAAGTCTATATTTGTGACAAAAACTTTTTTAGGTCTATCAGAGGGAATTTCTCTATATAATATGTACATATATGTATATATATATATATATATATATATATTATTTTGACACATATATAATTTATTTTCCTTACATATATAGGTGTTATTTTATAGTGCATAATGTTTCATATGTAGTAAGTTAGTGGTTTGATTTGACGATTAATTGTAATATTATTTTTCTTAACTAAGGAGTTAATAGTAGATAAAAAATTATACTATTTTCCTTTACATTACATAAAATAGTTTGTTTTGAATACTTTAAATATTTAATAATTTTAACCGAAACACTTTTTATCTAATTTATTTAAGTTTTAGTTTTTTATAATTGTTTTATATTTCTTTGAATTTTTCCAATTTTTTAAAATTTTAATTTATTTTTATTATTTAATTATTGTTTAAAAAAACCATCACATCATCATTTTAACCTACAAAATGAATAGTACTAGTCACCTGTTTGACTTGAAGAATAAGGGTTTGACTGGTTCAAACGCAGCGGTTGCGGTTGCGGGAATTTGCGGATGCGGGTGGTTGCGGCTTCAAGCGGTTTTAAGAGATTTGTAGGACTGGTTCTGCAGTTAGAAATTGGTGCGTTTGCGGGATACTTATGACTGGTTAACTACCAAATACAGTAGCGGTTAAATAATAAATTAACAATATTTAAATTTTATTTAATTATAAAATATCAAAAATCATAATATTATAATAAATATGAAAATTATATTTAGAAAGTTATAGTTTTAATTTTTTTAAATTATAGAAAATTTTTTTATTTTAAAATTTTATAATAGTAATTAAAATATAATAGATATATTTTAGTATTTTTATAATTCCAATTTTAAATTTTTATTGAATATTTTTATTTTTGTATTTATATGTGTTTTTTTAAAAAAAGGAAAATAATTTATCCTCTCTCAACCACCCGTAACCGCAAACGCTAACTGGAACCAACTTTTGATTTTAAGAGGTTCGGAGTGGTTTGAAGCGATTTGTAGCGGTTTGTATGATTGTTTCGAAACGCTGTCAACTGCTACCCACCGCAAAAGCTGCGTTTGCGGTTGGTAGCAGTTCACAGCGTTTCGAAACAATCATACAAATATTACATGTTATGAATCGAAATCTTTAATCAAACCCTAATGATCCAATGATCAAATCAAAACCATAAGGTAATAGATCCAAACCCTAATCGAGATTGATTGTTTGATCAATTAAAATCATAACCTTAATGGTTTTGAATCTCAAAACCCCAATGAGTAAATCGAAGCTCATAATCATAAGTTCGATTCCCTAAACCCCATTGATCTAATGATCTAAATCGAAACTCTAATATATATTACCCTAGCCGCATACATGCTTATTGCATGAATGCATGAAATCAATTAAAACCCTAAAGCTAATGCATAATCGATTTTATCCAAACCATAATTAATCTTTGAAATCGAAACTGATTGTTTGAATGATTGTATGTTTGAATATAGTATGCTAACCTTGATTAATTAAAATCGTATTGCTAGTTTTGATAGATTGAAATTCAAAACCCTTATGTCTTGGAATAAAATCGAACTTGATTGAATTTGAATATGATCACAACCCTTGTTGATGAGGAACAGTGAATTGAGACCTCCTAGAACAAACCCATTACCTGAGGCACATGCGACTGTAGAGGATAAGAAAGAGTCGAACCATGTCCAGAGTGATAGCCAACACTGCCGTGGTCGTGGAAAATGGTATGGTCGTGGTGGTCGAGGCTGGAACTCGTTTGGTCGAGGCCGAGGCAACTTATATGGCCGTGGCTCCTATGGAGGCCGTGGTACATCATTCAAGCCACAAAACTCGACCAAATCTGTGTGTCATAAATGTGGTATGGATAATCATTGGGCTAAGACATGTAGGACTCCCAAACATCTCGTTGACCTCTACCAAGAGAGTTTGAAATGAAAGAATTCTGAAGCTCATATGACTTATCAAGATGGTGATGAAGATTTCAATCATGAACAAGATGATATTATGGATTGTTTAAAAGATCAAAGTTGATTTCGGCCATCTAAGTCTTTTTGCTCTTTGCTTTGTGTTTTCTATGTTTTGATTTCTTTGAACTTGTTTTCTATTTATAAACTTAATGAATGAAAGTTTTTATAAAAGTCTCTAAAGTTTAGATTTATAAAAGACTATACGTCTTGATAATGAGTTTACGTCCCAAGCATTTACTGATTACTGTATGTCCATGGGGATAAGTGTGGAACACTCCGTGGCACATGTACATACACAGAACGGCTTGGCCGAATCATTCATAAAACGAATTCAGCTAATACCTAGACCATTGCTTATGAGGTATAAGCTTCCGGCCACAGCTTGGGGACACGCGGTCTTGCACGCGGCCTAACTGATTCGTATAAGACCGTCTAGTGAACATATATATTCCCCATTACAATTGCTAACAGGTCATGAGCCAGACATATCTCATCTTGAGACATTCGACTGTGCCGTTTATTTTCCAATTGCTCCACCACAGAGAACAAAGATGAGACCTCAAAGGAGGATGGGGATATATGTTGGATATGATTTTCCCATGATTATAAAATACCTTAAGCCAACTCCGGGTGATTTATTTAAGGTCAGGTATGCGGATTGCATTTTAATGAATTTGAACATCCAACATTAGGGGGAGATAGCAATAAGCTGGTAAAAGAGATTACATGGAATCAAACATCTTTATCTTGGCAAGATCCTCGGACTCAGGAATGTGATTTAGAAGTCCAAAAGATAATATATTTACAAAAGCTTGCTAATCAATTGCCAGATTTAAGGTGCAGAGAATGAAACCGAGGTTGTTAAAACCCTAGACGCGACCACGGCCGTTCCTAAATCTCGGGACTTAGCCGCGGCCGATCCTAAAACCCTAATAGCGATCGCGGCCGATCATGATTGCTTAGATGCGGCCGGCCCTGATGTATCTAATACTGATTCTTGGGACGCCAAGATTCAAGGTACTGAAGGTCCTGATAATAATGAGATTTCAATAAATTATGTCTTGTCTGGGATACAATGGAACAGAAAGAATGTCGACATTGATGATATATTTGCATACAAGGTAGCACTTGAACTTATGGATTTAAATGAGGATCATGAACCCACGTTTATTTATGAGTGCACTCAACGATCAGATTGGATCAAATGGAAAGAAGCTATATACGTGGAGCTAAACTCTTTAAAGAAGAGAGGTGTTTTCGGCCGTATAATCCGAACACCATATGATGTAAAACCAGTTGGATACAAATGGGTCTTTCTGAGGAAAAGAAATGAACATGGTGAAGACGTAAGATATAAAGCACAGCTTGTTGCAAAAGGATTCTCACAGAGACCAGGAATCGATTATGAGGAAACATATTCTCATGTGGTGGATGCTACTACTTTTAGATTCCTGATAAGTCTGGCTATAAGAGAAAACTTAGACTTGCGGTTAATGGATGTAGTAACTGCATACTTATATGGTCCACTGGATAATGAGATTTATATGAAAGTCCCAGAGGGTATTGAATTGAAAAACAAATAGAGTTCTCGAGAACAACATTGTATAAAGTTGAATAAATCTCTTTATGGAAGGAAACAATCAGGTCGAATGTGGTACAATAGACTAAGTGAGTACCTAGTAAAAGAAGACTATAAGAACGACCCGATCAGTCCATGCATTTTCATAAAGAAATTCGAAAATAAAGGATTTGTGATCATAGCAGTGTATGTTGATGATCTGAATATCTTAGGAACCTCTGGAGAGATTTCTCAAACAGTTGAATATCTTAAGAAAGAATTCGAAATGAAAGATCTAGGAAAAACGAAATTATGTTTGGGATTACAACTTGAGTACATTAAAGATAGAATCCTTGTGCATCAAATGGCATATACAAAAAAAGTACTCAAGAGATTCAACATGGCCGACTCACACCCTTTATCCAGCCCCATGGTCGTGAGGTCCCTCGGCCTGGACACTGATCCCTTCCGTCCCAAGATGTACGATGAAGATGTCCTTGGTCCCAAAGTGTCATATCTCAGTGCCATAGGAGCTTTAATGTATTTGGCAAGTCACACACGGCCTAATATATGCTTTGCCGTGAACCTACTATCTAGGTCTAACTCTTGTCCGACCCAAAGGCACTGGAACGGGATTAAATATGTTCTTCGTTACCTACACGGAACGGAAGATTTGAGTTTATTTTATACTAACCAAAACAAAGAAGGTTTAGTTGATTTTGCTGATGCAGGTTGTCTTTCGGATCCACACAATGCTCGATCACAGACATGCTATGTTTTCACACATGGTGGAACGGCCATATCATGGCGTTCCATGAAGCAGACGATCGCGGCCACATCTTCAAACCATTCGGAGATCTTGGCTGTTCATGAGGCCAGCCGCGAGTTTTTCAGAACAGGGGGAGTAATACGTGTTGTACTCTTTTTCCTTCACCATGGTTTTGTCCCACTGGGTTTTCCTGGTAAGGTTTTAATGAGGCAACATCTAAAGCGTATTACAATCCCTGTATGGTTATGGCATCCAAGGGGGACTGTTATAAATCATATTGTGGATGTCCATAACCGG
>NC_027756.1:19061257-19081688 GCF_000695525.1 Brassica oleracea var. oleracea
GGAGAAACGCCGCGAGCAACAGAGCTAATCGGCTTTAGGAAGACCAGTGACGGTATTGTGTACTAAGAAAGGTTTGGGATGACTCCAATAATGCTTTCGTTCTCACCAATAAATTGATCATGAGAGAAGATCAGTTTTTGGCCATGGCTAGGATTAACGACGTTGGTGAAAAAGGAGAAGGAATGCCTTTGAAGAAGATGATAATTTTTTTAAGAAAAAAGATTATATATAAAAATTGGATTTTGGTTTGGTTGAATTGATTTTAAGCTTTTTGATTAGGAGTAAACCAATTAAAACAAATAAACCAATTTAAACCATGATCTATGGGTAATTAAGTTACGAACTATTGATTCATGGAGAAATAGCTTTGCAATTTTTATATTGTGGGGATTTAGCATGAGGTTAAAGTTCGATGAAGATTTGATGCTATATGATAGTTATCGTGGAGAAATAGATGGTCGACCCAATTATATATAAGAGGGTTTCCTCTCTCCTTAGGATCCACGTATGAAATTCATTTCATAGCATCGCGAGACGTGTCCAGTCTGCAAACCGCATCGTTTCATTAAAGATGGTCCTGTTGGGCTTCATTCTGATTCCTGTTTGCTTACGTTTTGGGCTGTTAGCTGCGGCAGCGGCTAGAGATCAAAATTCAAAATGAAAAAAGGAGTATCCAAAGGGAAAGAGAGAAGAACAGGAGAAGAAATCTTTTGTTTTCAGTCGCACAGAGGAGCGAGAAATGAGGAATAATGGTCGCTACTTTTTTTGGCGTTAGCGGCAACACCGGAAAGCTTCTTTTATTCTGACGCCGCGTCTCTGTTCAGCGACAACACCGTAAAACTTATGAACAAATCTATGACGCCGCGTCTCTGTTCAGCGTTCGTTAAACGAACATGGCTATTATATGTTTTTGCGGCCCATGGAGATCGTCTCTCCCCCTTAGATCTATGGGGGTGACGCCTGATCATATTAACTACTTTTCACTCATAAAGACAACCCGGAAACGTTACAGATGCATTCAATTGTTGTCGTTAACGAACTTCTTAACTCCTTCAACTCATGCCAAGCACGATTCCCCGTTCCCGTAAATATCATCCTTTCATATCTCACAGAAAATGATTGAGCTACTGAAATCTCATGGCAGTTTATCTTATGTGAGTTTTGAGATTTTCATGATTTTGATTTATTCTCGGAGATCTGAATGCAAATGTTACAGATTCAATGTTTCTCGATGCATTTAGGGAGATGGGTGAAGTTGTGTCGGTTCGTTTCTGTAGGGATATGGCACTTGGAGATCACATTAATTTGTCAATTTCACCAGTCTCCAAGATGGTTAGAGTTCTCTTGATTATGATTTCTGATTTGTTAGTTAATATAAACTCTTTGCAAACATGAACTTAAATCTGGTTTCCAGTTTGAATGGTATTAGGGATTAGAGGACCGGGAAGAACAAAAAGTGTTGTCTTTTTTTCCAGAAAATCCGTAATTAGGCTGTGCTTCGATGCAGAGGCCGGCAATGAGTTCACAACTCTGCTCTGTCTCAGATTTGGTGAAAGATTAGTCGACTAGAGAACGAATATAGAGGCCTGGAAAATGTTTGCTCGATGTATAGTTGTTTTCACGTCAATTTGATTTTAATTTTTTTTTTTTTTTGTAGGATGCTGGAAAAGATGTGTTGGAGAGCTATTCAAGAGGACTGACGATGTTCTCTATGTAGACAAAACCATGAGAGGTATTGAATAAGTTATAATAGGTTTTAATACGTCTACGTTTCTTCTTTTTCTTATGTTCTCTTATGCCTCCTGTAAATTAAATTTAGACTTTTTAAAATATGTCAAGCCTGGAAATATATATTCAGTTTCTTTTACTCAAATTCTGGATATAATAAGCCATGTTCATCAAGAAAGAAGGGAACAACGATCCAAGCTTCTTTGCTCCTTTGATTCTCACTTTCCAGAGATCTCTCATGATCATAAGAAAACAACTATGCAACAGTAGACCCACTTGAGCTGTCATCATCCACTGAACAATTGTACGTCCTATCATTCCGTATGACCCTCGGTAGACTTTTTAGCCAACGAGTGGCTCAAAGATTGCCCCTGTCACTACTGTTTGAAGCATTGCTTCTTGATTGACCTGAGCTTATCCCGTCTTCCAAAAGCGTCCATGGGTCACTCACATCCCTGTTGTCTGGTTCTTACTGTTGACACGGTAACAACATCGTCTCCTTCAGCTTCCCTTATGCTCCTGCTGTACTGTTACAGTATTTTTTGTATCGCAAGGGAGTTTATTTGATTGAGCTCAGCAGAAGATCTCGAGGGTCGAACAAGTGTGAGTGCGGTCGGCTGAACAGAATGTGGCTGACTCGAGAGAGATAAATGTAGAGAAGGAAGGAGGATTATCAACTGCTCGGATCCACCATCTAATGGTGTTGCACCCGCGTAAGTACCTTCTACATTATTGTCAAGCAAAAGCCTAGCAACTTCAACGATCGTAAGTTTCAGTCAACAAGGCTGTCTATGGAGGTTTTATAATTTATTTTTTGGGAACCTATAAGCTTTATACTGCATCACAACCGAACAAGATAGCGTCTTGGATGATTCAGTATGAAAAGACCTTGGTTTTAGCCAAATTTTGCTGGAGATTGCTAAACATTCCATGCTGGAGATTGCTAAACATTCCATACTCCATAGAGTACACACAGTAAACCGTCAAATTAGACATCAAGAATGGGTCACTACGGGAAGAACATACAACATAATTTTCATAAACTACTTGGCTACCAAGCAAACGAACTATTGTACCCAAATATAATGAGAATAGTATATTATTTGTTTGATGCATCTGGTATCCCCTATATATTATTTGTGAAACATTACAACTTTTTGTAGCCACGTGTCATCACTAGGATGATTCTTAGAATTATTAAAGAAATATGTTGGTCCATCGAATTATATTATAAGCTTTTTATTAAACTAACCATAAATTCATTATTAATGTCATTTATTATTTCCTTAAATAAAGATTACGGAATTGCCTAATATGGCTAAAATATATATGACAATTAATGATTTTGAATAATAAAGATCTGATAAAAAAATAATGTATCTTCTATCAAATTTGTTTAATTTTAAACTATTAAAATAATTTAAAAAAAATCACAATAAGCATATTATAAAAATTTAAATTTTTCTGTATGTGTTATATTTTGAATTTTAAAAAGCGACTATAAATTACTAAAACTGTTAAAAGTCTCACATTCAAATTTTGCGATCCATGGTTTAAAATTTTTGTTATGACAAAATACAAATGATTACAAAATCATTTAAATAAAAGTCTAATTTAATTAATCATTAAGGTTTAAAACATATATTATGTATGTTAATATCATTTAAATTTAGTTACATATCCTATCAAATTTTTAAAAAAATTGTTTAGATTAATAAAATTGATTTATACGTTTGCACCAAATTAATTATATATGTAATAGTTACTGACTTTTAATCATTTCAATATATATTTATTATTTCATAATATGTAAGAACATATAATACATAAAATAATTTATATATATAATGTTTATCCCCCGCAAGGTGCGGGTTTAATCTAGTTAGACTATTATTTCCATTTGATTTCATAATATGTAAGAACATATAATACATAAAATAATTTATATATATAATGTTTATCCCCCGCAAGGTGCGGGTTTAATCTAGTTAGACTATTATTTCCATTTGATTTCATAATATGTAAGAACATATAATACATAAAATAATTTATATATATAATGTTTATCCCCCGCAAGGTGCGGATTTAATCTAGTTAGACTATTATTTCCATTTGATAGTGAAATGATCGACTTTGTTCCGCTTCCACACAAAAACGTTCATAACTAGGCCTGGCCGTTCCGGTCTTCGGGTCGGGTTCGGTCTGGTTTTTTTTGGATCCGGGTTTTTCGGGTCCTAAATATTCAGACTCAGTAGGTACTTAAAAATTTTCGGTTCGGGTTCGGGTCGGTTTTTTTCGGGTCCGGGTCAGTTCGGGTCTATAATTAAAATACTCATAAAGTACCTGTAATTTTTTTGGTCCAGGTCGGGTTCGGGTGTTTAGGATCTGAAAAAGACATGAAATACCCAAGTCCATCAAATTTAGTTGATATTTTTCATATATATCTAAAATTTTACAAAATAAGTTAAATGAAACTTTTAATAATTTAAATAAAACATTTTTAAACTCTAAATTTTTCATTTTAAAGCATTATATTACTTAAAAATATTAAAAAATAATAACAAATGTTGTTAACAAAAGATATTTCAACTAAATCATAAAATTATATATAAAATTGAACACAAAAACATCATAGTTTTAGATATACATATTTTTAATTCGGGCACAAATCGGTTCTTATCAGGTCGAGTCTATTCGGGTCGGTTCTTTTCGGGTTCGGGTCTATTCGGATCGGTTCTTTTCGGGTCCGAGTCTATTCGGATCGGTTCTTTTCGGGTCCGAGTCTATTCGGATCGGTTCTTTTCGGTTCCGGTTCTTTCGGATAAAAAAATTTAGACCCAAAAAGTACTTGTAAATTTTCGGTCCGGTTCCAGGTCGGGTATTTTTGGGTCGGTTCCGGTTCGGGTTTTCGGGTCCAGGTTAAAATGCTCAGGCCTATTCATAACTAATGCACATTATATTTATTCATATTATAACACTGCAAACATGCATCCTAGAAATCTGGAACTCGGCAGAAAACAACCCTTCAGGTACGTCCGAGCATAGCAAAAACAAGAAAGACGTCAACTATTAGTAAGGATAATTTTATTTAATAATAAGGTAAGAGTAATTTAAAATTGACAGTATCCACAAAACACATTCACAAGTCTCCAGCGACAAAAATTCACACTAAATATCGCGCCACTAAAAAACAAAATAACATATGTATACATATAGTCAGCTATAAATAATTTTAAAACTAACAATAAATCAAATAGTTATGGTTTTCTATTATTTTTTTGGTTTAGCCTAGATTTTGGTGGTAAAATAAACAATTGCGAAATTCATTATTTTCAAAATTTTGTTGATGTGAATTTAAAGAAATATATAAAAAAAAATATTTTTCTCAAACATAATCATACATAAATAGTTTTATACTACTTGTTTTTAAAAAATACAATAAATTGGCCTTTCTTTTTTCGGATTGTTTAAAATATTAAACTCAGTTATTAAAATCTATTAAATTCAAGAAAATAAAATATTAATTGTGAACAAAATAAAACATTAATATTCTTTGTGAATTGTTTTAATATAGTAACAAATATATTATTACTATAAAAAGAAATAGTCAAATTTATAGTAAAAATAGGGAAACTTACAATTAAAAATAACCTAAAAGTTTCATGAAATTTTGAATTATATTATATTGTTTCGTTCGTCTGCTTTTCTTTTCCACTTGTCTTACAAAAAAACTCATGGTCCCATACGTTTTTGTTCGTAACAGTCACATGATTAATTGAATATTACTTGTCAAATATGATTAATTAATATTGCTCATGCATTTTCACGTAAGTTTAAATTTAATCTTTGGTTCAGTTGGATCAGATTATACTGGTTTATCTGGTTTGAACATGTTAACAGTTGACCTCTGGTATACAAAAATTAAACCGTCTAAAAACTGTAGAAAGTTGTGTTTGGTCCAGTAGAGTTTTGTTTTTTGTTTTATTTTATTTGAAACTAAAAAAAGAAAAGAAAGTGAAATCTTCAAAGTTGAAATTTAGACGAGCTGTATAGGTGAAACTGGGCTAGGCTTATTTCCTTAATAGGTGAAACTGGGCTAATACAGAGAAAGTACATAGTGGGGGCCCATAAAATCTCATTTAATCGCTGGCTCTCCTTTCTCTCTAGCGAACGGATCTTACTTTTTAGGTCTCTTCCGTACTAAATTCAGATTTTCGAATTCGCAGAGATGAGGGGTTTCTTCAGTCGAGGAACCAAAGACTCGCCGTCTTCTTCCGCTTCTCCGTCGCTGAGATCGTACCCTTCAACCTCTCCGGCGTCGTCATCCGCAGTGACGGGACCACCGAGACCGATTCGTCTAGTGTACTGCGACGAGAAAGGAAAGTTTCGGATGGACCCTGAAGCTGTCGCTACTCTGCAACTCGTCAAGGAGCCGATCGGCGTTGTCTCGGTTTGTGGTAGGGCTCGTCAAGGAAAGAGCTTTATTCTCAATCAGGTACCTTTAGGGTTTTAGGGTTTGCTTTTCTGGAATTGAATTGATTTGATTTGATTTGTGTTGCGTTGTGTTAGCTTCTTGGACGTAGTAATGGGTTTCAAGTAGCGTCGACACACAAGCCGTGTACCAAGGGGCTTTGGCTGTGGAGTTCTCCTATCAAACGAACTGCTCTCGATGGATCTGAGTATAACCTTTTGTTGTTGGATAGTGAAGGCATTGATGCTTATGATCAAACCGTAAGTAATTTACCATTGGGAATTACTTCACTTTTTTCCTTCAACATGTTCTGATTCACTCTCGTTTGCAATGCCGCAGGGTACCTATAGCACTCAGATATTCTCGTTAGCTGTTCTTTTGTCAAGCATGTTCGTGTATAATCAGGTTTGTTCTTTTTCCAGTTCGAACTTGTGCCTTGGATGGGATGTTGTTTTTGCCTTAAATGTTGTTCTCTTTTGTATGTTTCAGATGGGAGGTATTGACGAAGCTTCGCTTGATCGTCTTTCTCTTGTTACTCAAATGACAAAGCATATCCGCGTTAAGGCATCTGGAGGGACGAGTTCACGTTCTGAGCTTGGACAGTTTTCTCCCATCTTTGTCTGGCTCCTTAGGGTAATCCTCTCCCATTTTTTGAAGTTAGTTTTGGTTGTTTATTTCTATGTCTTACTGATGAATATGTATTGACTTTGATATATTTACTTGCAGGACTTTTATTTGGACCTAGTTGAAGATAACCGCAAGATTTCTCCGCGTGACTATTTAGAAATTGCGTTAAGGCCGGTTCAAGGTAGTGGAGGAGATATTGGTTCTAAGAATGAGGTAATGGTTGCATGTGCTTTATATTTTTTGGTATGTTTATTTAGATTGTCATCCACTCTTGATAAAGCTTGGTGTGGCGACCAGGTGTAATTTAATTGTGAGTCAATGTTAATGAGAACAATATTTTTGCAGATCCGTGATTCAATCCGTGCACTTTTTCCGGACAGAGAATGTTTTCCTCTTGTAAGGCCTCTGACAAATGAAAAGGACCTCCAGAGACTTGATCAAATTCCGGTTAGTATCATTTTTGCGTATACTTCATCTATTATACTACGCTGAAGGGTTTGTTTAATGCTTGGTTACATAATATCCTGTGTGTCTGTGCAGTTGGAAGATTTGAGAGCCGAGTTTGGTGCTGGCCTGGATGCATTAACCAAGTTTGTTTTCGAGAAGACGAGGCCCAAACAGCTAGGGGGTACGGTGATGACCGGTCCTATACTCGTTGGTATCACACAGTCTTATCTGGATGCGTTGAATAACGGTGCCGTGCCAACAATAACCTCATCTTGGCAGGTTCGAGATCTCTTGCCTCTTTTGAAGTTCGATACATTTTAAAGTCAAAAGCCACTCTTTTTCATAAATGGTTTAAAACCTGAGACTTGGAGTAATTGAGTGGATTTGGCCGGGTTTACTTTACATACTTTGAACATACATTATCTCATTAATGGGCAAACTTATGGTTGATCATTGTATTCAGACATTTGTGTACTTTGTACCATCACGGATCAGTTGGGAAGTTTTTACTAATGCATTCTCTAGCCTATTTTATCTCAGATACTTCATAAAGTGATTTTTATTATGTTCTTGTAGAGTGTGGAAGAAACTGAGTGTCGAAGAGCATACGATTCTGGTATAGAAGCATATTTGGCGGCCTTTGACCAATCAAAAGCTCCTGAAGAAGTAAGTACTTTGTCTTTATCCTCTCGTTATTTGTAATTTATGACTGATTCATTCCAATTCTGCTACCTAGGGTGCACTGAGGGAAGAACATGAAGAAGCAGTTCGAAAAGCCTTGGCTATGTTTAACGCTAATGCTGTAGGGGCTGGTTTAGCCAGAAAAAAATACGAGGAACTTCTCCATAAAGACCTGAAGAAAAAATTTGAGGTGATAGACTCTAAGACAGTGTTGATCAGTCATAAGTACTCTTCTCAATTTTCACATAATTTACTCCTCGCAAGCATTATACTGATATAGACCTTCTTTTGTTGTTTAGGATTACAAAAAGAATGCATTCATGGAGGCAGATTTGCGATGCACGAGTACTATCCAAAGTATGGAAAAGCAGCTTAGAGCAGCTTGTCATGCCTCTAATGCAAATATGGATAATGTTGTCAAGGTTGGTTACTTAAGGACATATTATTTTGATTAGATGTATGGTTTGGTTAGTTGCTGATTGTTTTTTTTCTTTGTATTTAATGATCGATTGTTTCTCAGGTTCTAGAAGCACGTTTGTCAGACTATGAAGCATCATGCCATGGCCCGGGGAAATGGCAGAAACTTTCTGTGTTCTTGCAGCAAAGGTAGTTACTACTTCTAGTCCCCCACTGATTTGATTTACGTGTTTGTTTGTTAGAGGTTTGTTCATGTATTTTGCCCATTTTGTGTTCTGTTTATAATCATTCAGCTTGGAAGGACCGATATATGATCTGACGAAAAGGCTTATAGATAATATCGCTATAGAGAAGAACTCACTTGCAGTGAAATTCCGTTCCGTTGAAGAGGCGATGAAACATGTAAAGCAGCAGTTGAACGATAGCGAGAAATACAAGTTGGAATACCAGAAACGTTATGATGAATCCAACATCGACAAAAAGAAGCTGGAAGATGTATATAGAGAGCGCATAACTAAACTACAGGGGGAGAACAGGTCGCTGAATGAACGGTGCTCCACTTTGGTTAAAACCGTGGAATCTAAACAGGAAGATATCAAGGAATGGAAAAGGAAGTATGACCAGTTTGTTTTGAAGCAGAAAGCTGTTGAAGATCAGCTCAAATCTGATATGGAAGTGCTTAGGACACGGAGTACTACTTCTGATGCTAGGCTTGCTGCAGCTAAAGAGCAAGCCAAATCCGCGCAAGAAGAGACAGAGGAATGGAAAAGGAAATATGATTATGCTGTGGGAGAGGCGAGATCTGCTCTTCAAAAGGCTGCTTCAGTTCAACAACGTTCAGGCAAGGAAACACAATTGAGGGAAGATGTTCTGAGGGAGGAATTTACTTTAACTTTAGTTGAGAAGGTACTTTCTTTCTCCCATTCATAAGAATACTATAAGTTTTGTAATCATCAGTATATCATCAAAATATGCGGGGTGGTTGATAAATTTCAGGATGAAGAAATTAAAGAGAAGGCAACAAAAATTGAGAAGGCGGAGCAGTCTCTAACTGTTCTAAGATCAGAGTTGAAGGTGAGCTTTTCGAAATGATAGTCTATCTGTTTCAATCTTGTCTTGTTAAGTTGGTTTGAATCAGTTCAACGTTAGTTTGGATGTGGATCTTAGTTTTGGTCATGTCTTTTGCAGGCGGCAGAGTTGAAAATCAAAAGCTTTGACGTGGAAACAGCATCACTGAAACTAGAGTTAAGGGAAATGATTGATAGGTTAGACAGTGCCAACACAAAGGCTCTAGCATATGAAAAGGAGGCAAACAAGTTGGAACAGGAGAAAATCCGCTTGGAGCAAAAGTACCGATCTGACTTTGAAAGATTCGATGAAGTCCAAGAGAGATGCAAAACAGCTGAGATAGAAGCTAAAAGGGCTACTGAACTGGCGGACAAAGCTCGAACTGATGCCGTGACTTCCCAAAAGGAGAAAAGCGAGAGTCAGAGGTTGGCGATGGAAAGACTTACTCAGATCGAGCGAGCTGGGAGACATGCGGAAAACTTAGAAAGGCAGAAAAACGACTTGGAAGATGAGCTGCACAGACTCCGTGTGTCTGAGATGGAGGCTGTCTCCAAGGTTACAGTCTTAGAAGCAAGAGTAGGAGAAAGAGAGAAAGAGATCGAGTCGTTGTTAAAGGAAACCAACGAACAGAGAGCGCATAACGTGAAGTCACTGGAGAAGCTGTTGGATGAAGAGCGCAAGGCTCATATAGCTGCAAACCGAAGAGCCGAAGCTCTTTCTCTTGAGCTGCAAGCTGCACAGGCAAGCGTTGATAATCTTCAGCAAGAGTTAGCTCAAGCTAGGTTGAAAGAAACTGCGCTTGACAACAAAATCAGAGATGCCAGTTCTTCGCGTGGGAAACGGACCAGGGTCGAAGATGTTGTTGATATGGACATTGGAGAAGAAGCAAGCGATAGAATCTTGAAGACTAATAAACGGTCTCGGAGCGCAAGAGGAGATGATGATAGTGGTGCTTATGAGGATGGTGTTTCCGTTTCCAGAGGAGGTGAAGACGAGGAGGAAGCAGAAGATTACAAGAAGCTCACGGTGCAAAATCTTAGGCATGAATTGACTAAGTATGACTACGGACATTTGATACTGAACAAAGGGCATCAGAACAAGAAAGAGATTCTTGCTTTGTATGAAGCTCATGTTCTTCCCAAGAAAGAGGAAGAGAGAAAGAGACAGAGAGAAGCTACTACTTAGGACAAACTCTGTATAGAGTGAGGTGACAAACATGCTTTGATCTCAAGTAAGAGATGGATTTAGAAAGGCTCTGACTTTAAGTACTGTCTAATCGTACTGGAGCAAGTTGTGTGTATTGATTCTGAGGTTTGGGGTTTCTGAGTTTGTCTTTGTGTTGGTATTAATTTGTGTGGGTTTTGAGTCGGTTTAGGTGTTGGACTATTTGATTTGTAAAAACCATTTTATCTTCAGAATTATGGTGAGTTTGAGTTCGACCTTTTGCTTTGGGTTTTACTATCAACTGCATTTGTTTTATATATTTCGAATATTTTACTTTTATATCAAAATTAAATATTATTTTTGTCACATTTCTCTGGAATTGGATAAACGGGTAAAGCTAAAATTAGAAAGCTGCACATTTGCATTGAAACACAACAGTTTGAAACGTAAGTTGGATTTTGATTTTTTTTCCGGATATCCATATTTGGAATAAATTTTTATCAAAAATAATAAATAAATATCAACACATAAGAAATAGTTAAAATATCATATATGATCCACTTAGTTTTGTTTATAATTTTTTTGTAAATAAGTATTTAAAATATAATTATATTTTTTTTTTTTGTGAATTTGAGTTTTGGTATTGTTCTCGTTTCCCTTCTTGGGAAATCTCGATTCCCTTCTTGTGAAATCATCTATAATCTGGAATTTCGAATATAGCTTTCTATCATTTTAATGGAATTTTCGGTGACAAAGAAAATTGCTTGGAAGCTAAGAGATAGAAACTATCAGATTACCCAGACCACCTCAAGCTTGAGTAATAGAATGGCCGTTCAATGGAAAAAAAAAAAAAAAAAACTATCAGAACATGTGACGTGATTGGAAGTTATAGTTGACATGATTTTTTGAAAAATCTGAACGTGTTAGTGATATGAGAAATTTAAGGTTTTAGACTTTTACGGTTGATAAAAAAAATATGATCGAAAGTAGATTTTTAATTGATCATTTAAAAAAATATATACACACGTATCAGGATTTGATTCGCTAAGCGACTTGCACTTTAATATATAAAAGATTCTCAGTCAAAGGTATTAACAACTTGGTTGAAAATCATAAGGAATTGAGTCTTCAGCTTGATGATAAAGCTTTTCTATATTTGACTTGTTTAATCTGATGTGACCGAGAGGAGAAATTTGGTTACTTGAATACTGGATTTAATATTTCGTAGTTAGTAATAAATGAGTTGTTATTTGATAACGGTTCTTTGCCGTGAAATAAATTCGCCGAAACCCATTATTTCTACAGAACCCATTATTTCTACAGCTTGGAAAAAAATTCAGGAAAACTAGATTTTGATCCACGCGTCCGTGCATATATTTTTTCATTTTATAAAGTTATTTAATTTTATTACAAATGATTTAAATATATAATTTCAATTTTAGTGTTACATATTAATTCTATAATATTATTATTTATATTTTTATTCGATATTATTGATATGTAGTGATTTGCTTAATACATTTTACTATATTATTATTTTTATTACTTACGAATATATTTTCTCGATAGGTACAATAATATAACAATTTGAAATAATCAAATAGAAAATTTTCTCCAAAATATGTTTTTTCTTTAATTTATACATTTTGCATATAATACATTTTTAAAATTTATTTATTTATGTTATAAAAAATATATATGTTTAAGATAATTTATATTTACATGTTGTGTTTAAAAATATACTTTAACACATATCATTTAGTATTTTACAGGATTTATAAGTAAAAAACACTATTTTGTTTAAATAATATAGTCCAATTATTTTAGTAAATTTTTTATATAGTAGCATCTATCGATTTATTTTAGTAAATTTTATTGAGATATATATTTTTAGATGTTATGATATTAATTCTTTTTAATTAAAATTTCAAAATATTAGAATACTTTAATTTTTACAACATATATAGTTTTTTTTTGTGGTGCATTTCAAAAAGTTATTCTTTATTATCTATAATTTTATTTTTTTATAAATTTGAAATATTATCATTTTGAGTTTGAATATTTATTTTTGAAATTGTATATTTTGTCAAGAAAATTTTGGAAAACTACACAACTATTTTTGAGTTTGGAACATTACATGAATTCTGAATTTTTTTTATTACTACATTAATGCATTATTTTATTAAAAAGCATTTTGAACTTTTGGTAATTTTTTCCTAAATTTTTCTCAGCAGATTTTGTTATAATTAAATTTTTTTAATTATTTGTATTAATATTTTAAATGAATTATTAAACTTCATAGTTTTCTAATAAAACATTTTTAAAAATAGTATATGAGCTAAGGGTTATTATATACCATTATTTTTTATGTATAAACATTTTTAAACAACATATTGCTGAGAGTTTCAAAATAAATAAGAAGATCACATATAGTTGTAGATATGAAATTTTAACCTATGTTTCTAAATTTATTTTGTATAAAAATATTATATAAAATTATTTTTATGCATGAAATAACATATTACTAAACCAAATTTTTATGCATGAAATAACATATTTAAATTTATTTTGTATTTAATTTATTATGATCATGATCCGTAATTCAAAGCGCTAGATTTTCTTTAACATTTTTTATGTTTATTCATTTTATATAATAAATTACTGTATATAAAATAATTTAAGATATATTAACTTTTTTTACATGTATTATATAGTTTATCAATGTTAACCCGTTCTACTAACATATTATATTTTCGCGTAAATGTTTTATATTTGTGAAAATAAAATATATTAACTTATCAATTTAAAATAATTTTATTTCAATGCAATGACTTTTTAAAATGAAAAATATTATTATTAAATAGATAAAATAGGATATAATTTATTCTTTTCATTTTATAAAATATAACTGAATATATATATATATATATATAATTAAAATCTTTTTATAATCTTTTTCAACAAATTTTTTAGAATTTTTAAATATATATATATATATATATATATATTTAATTAAAAAATATCAAAAGATATTATGATTAAATTAGTTAAAAAATATATATATTATTTAAGTATATATTAATATACTTTAAGATATCCCTCATATTCATTTTTAAATACTAACATAGTTTGTGTTTATATTTTTGAGAGACTCAGTTTGAGAGATTCAATAATAGTGCATTAAAACATGTATTTCCTAAGCTGCATGCAAGACTTGCAAAGTTCCAATTTAAGATGGTACTTTTATGTATATCTATCTCCTATATCTTAGTATATAGGTTTCATATATTCTGTATTTGTTTCTACTTTTTCCATTTTGTATAGTATTATTACTGGACCATTAGCCTTTAGGTCATGAATTAATAACATAACATATTCAATCTCTCTAAAATGTTAATAATGCAAAGGTTAGGAATGGTGACGAACTGACGATGAATGAAGATATTTGGTTTATTTACTGGGTTGTAGGCTTGTAGCTTATGTATCAAGAGTGCATGAGTGTGTCTTTGTGTTAGGTTGTTATTTGTGTGGGGGCTTGAGTCGGTTTGGTTTTGGATCTTTTTCTCCTTTCCAGAATTCTGTTTAGTTGTTCGACCGATTGCTTTTGATTTTACTCTTCAAATCGCATTGACTAATTTGGTTTTATGGAATTTTCTATTTTAAAAAAAAAAACTTCATGATAAGATTTTTTTTTTTTTCATGATAAGATGTTGATCTTCTATACTTGACTTCAACTATATATGTGACGCCGATAGAAGAAATTTAGTTATTTGGATGACTATAGTTAAGTAAACTATTACATATGTAGACGGGTTAATCTGATAAATGATTGTTGAATTAGGTTATGTGTAGAAGATGTAGAACGGTTCTTCGGGGCCATGCGGCTAAAATACTCCAACTATGATTGAGAAATTTTTAGGAAAAAAAATTAAGTTTGGGTTGGGTAGGCCTGGGCGTTCGGTTTCAGTCCGGGTGATTCGGATTTTCGGATTTTCGGTGTTATGCTCATAAATACCATTCGGTTTTTACTAATTATCGGATCGAGTTCGGTTCGGTTCCTTCCGGGTTCGGTTCGGATCGGATTTAACCAATGTTTAAAATCGTAGAAAAATATATTTTTAAAAACCTCGAAAATTGACCAAAAATTTCAAAATATATAAATTATTTACAAATCTAATTAAAAATTAGTTAAACTATCTAAATTAACTAAAAAGTATTTAAAATAACAAATAAAAAGAACTACAAAAATATTTTGAATACTCTAAAATATCTAAATCACATTAATATATATAAAAACATTAACATATTTAACTAATTTCAGATATCTTCGGATCCTAATTCGGATTTCGGTTTGGTTCGGGTTATAACCAAAGTCCAAAGTAGTAAGCTCATAAGTCCCATTCGGATATTTTTGTAAAACAGTTCGGATTCGGTTTCGGTTTTTCTGGTTCAGGTTAAGGTCGGTACTTCGGGTTGAGTTAAAAACGTCCAGGCCTAGGGTTGGGCATGGCGTATGGGTTCCACCCCCACCCTAATTTTGCATTATTAATGCTTGATATCTAATAATTTTCTTAGCTTTGAAATTGTTTTTTTTTTCAAAATCTTTTTTAATCATCTTTGGTTTCTGAAAAAAAATCACTAATAACACCTTTGTTTTATATTTTCAATAAGCAGAATATATTTTCAGGTTACACTTTCACTCTACAGAATAACACCTTTGTTTTATAAAAGTTCAACCGGAAACCAAAATCTAAATGATTCTCAGCAACCAACAGTCTACGTTACTTTACAAAAATTACAGTTTACAAATGCTATTTAAATTCAGCAGTAACTACCCAAAAATGATAAATTTTGAATGAAACAGTAAAACTCTGATGCAAAGTTGTTGCAATATCTTTTACACTAAGTTATACAATAAAGGGTGTGTACCATTAAGGCCCTCTGAGTTCCCTTACTGGCCTCACCCCCTTTCTCTAGATTCGTAATCAATATCGTTTGGTTATGTTTACAAGCTTTGTGTTTTTTCTTCTACATTTGTTTAATAAACTTATATTTATGTTTTGTCCCCAAAAAAGTAACTTATATTTTATGTTTTGGCTCAATTTATAGCTACATCAATTCCTTTTTAACAAGTGTAAGTTCAGAGAAGGAAAAGAGCAAATTAAACGTGCAAAAACATATAAATCTACCTGTGTTTGTTTTTTGTTGATAACGTTGGCTCTTTATCTAAGAAATAATCCGTTTCTCTAATATACTTTCATAACTGTTGTCTCTCTTTTTTTATCAACTCACATTTAATTTATTTAATAAAATATTTCATGTTATACCAAACATATTTATATATAAATTTATTGATCATATACGAGTTTTTAATTTGGGATGGTGATTCGGTGGCACACCAATTATGTTTATAAAATTACTATGATATATAATTTAATGTTTTTATTTATGCATAATATATTCATATTATGAATGAGAAATTTCCTTAGATAGTCATTTTTAATTTATTTTTACAAAAGTATACTTCAAAGAAGAAAATGACCAAAATAAGTTTTATTAAAAAGTAAATATGCACTTATATCCAATGGTTAACTAATCTAGACTTAGAGTTTAGAGTTAAGTGGTGAGTTGGTGATAGGGTTTCAAATTTTAAAATATTAAAAATTTTAAAATAAAAGGGTCTATTTTGGTCATTTTATTTTTTTATTACTATTTTTGTGACAAAAACTTAAAAATAACTATTTGAGAGAATTTCCATTTATGAAAAGTTAATGAATCTTTATAATTTCTGATCATGTAAATAAAAATAACAAAAAAGTAGGATTTTTAAAAATTTAACAAATCAAAAGTTCTTACCATGTACATTACAACTAGGTGTTCGCCCGCGCATGCATGCATAAATATTTTATAATTACTTATTAATATCTGCATTACTAATTAAAAGACTATAATGATAAATTATTATTATTATTTTTCTTTAAAATTCTTACATAACATTTTTTTAATAATTTCTTTGTACACTTCTTTTCATTTTATAGAAATAAATCTTAAAAATCATTCAACATTCTCTTTTCAGCTATATAAAATTAAGAATTTTACTTGATTAATATTTAGTTATGTGTTTTCTATTTTTTTAATTTTTAACTTTTTATTAAAAAAAATTTTTCAGATAACAACACAATATATATTGGAATTATCTTTTTATTTTAAAATATATTTTTAGAATTTGGAAATTTTTTTATAATTAATATTTTTTTATTACTTATCTAATCCAAAATTTAAATTTGTTTTTATTTTATGGTTAATTTATATATTTTATACATTATGGATATAAACAATAGTATAGATAGATAGATTACAATATCCAAACAAATATATTTTACTTTTCACAAAAGGGAAAAATTAAAATTTTCCTTCATTTAGTATAATGAAAAGTAAAGTATTTTCCCCTGAATAAAAAGAGTCCGTGAATATAAGACCATCTAGAAAAAGGCAAAAATAATTCCTTCCTTTGTCTTTTTGACCTTTATTTTATCATATTATTCTCACGTGTATGTATATATAACACACGCAAACCCCGTAACCACAAAATCATGAATGACTTTTTAAAGAAATTAAAGATCAAATGGAGAAATCTGAAAAAGTAGCTTACGTTTCTGTTTTGTCTCTTCTCTCGCTCTCTCTTCTTCTCCTCATCATCTTCCTCTTCTTAATATGCAGAAAGAAACCGGTCCGGTCCGACGAACCTCTCCTTCCAGAAACCAAACCGGTCGGTCTTGCTTATCCCTTAACCGAAATAGATTCAGCAACCGACGGCTTCAACCAGCGACGAATCATCGGCAGTGGTCGGTTAGGTACGGTTTACGCCGCGGTTATTCCAACGCACAAAAATCTAGTCGCGGTCAAAAGAATACATCCCGGTTTGGTTTTGAGTAAACCGGGTTTCGGTTTCTCCACAATCCTCAAAACGCTTTCTTCCTCTCTGCATCCCAACGTCGTCTCGATCCTAGGCTTCTCGGAAGCTCCCGGCGAGAGGATCGTCGTGACTGAGTTCATCGGAGAAGCGAGAAGCTTGAGCGATCACTTGCACGGAGATCCCGATCTCGAATTCGATTGGCGGAAACGTTTTAAAGTCGCGGCGGGAGCGGCGAGGGGTTTGGAGTATCTGCACGAAGTCGTAAACCCTAGAATCGTCCACGGTCGATTCACGTCATCGAACATACTCTTAGATGATAAGTTCATGGCGAAGGTTTCGGATTACGGATTCGCGTTTTTGATTCCGCGTGAGAAGTCGGAGATCCATTGGTACGTTGAAGAAGGATACTGCAAAGAGAGCGATGTGTATGGATTCGGCGTCGTTTTGCTGGAGATTCTGAGCGGGAGGAGAAGCGAAAACGGATTGATCGTGAAATGGGCGACGCCGTTGATCAAGGAGCAGAGATTCGCTGAGCTTTTGGATTCGAGAGTGGTTGTTCGGAGTGAGATCAAGTGTTTGGTGATAAGGTTAGCGAAGGTTGCTTTGGCCTGCGTCGGGAATTCGCGGAGGAGCCGCCCAACGGTTTCTCAGGTGGCAGCGATTTTGAATAGTTTGGAGAGGGAAGGAGGGGTTGTTTGAGTCTTTGAAATGTTTTGGGGTTTTTACGGAGAAGATTAAGAATGTTATAGGGGTAAGATGATTAATTCTGTAAATGATATTTTTCACGCCGTGTACATTAATGTATAATTTTCTCTTTTTAAAGCTGATTTATTATGACACTAGTGTATCTCCCGTGCTGCTATGCAAGGACAAATCTCTTATGTTCTTAACTATTTTATTTAAAGGTATTAAAAACAGGATTCAAATTAACAAACTGAAGTTCCATTAAATATTAACACAGCATTCTTACGTTTTGACTTTGTTCTTTCAGACCCTGCATCATACAAACATAAAAGTCAATAAGTGGGGTAAAAAATGTAAAAATGGTTTGTTTAGTTACAGTTATGAAATATAGTGGGGGTAAACATGGATCTTAACAATAAATCATATTTTAAGATAACCAAATTGTATATAAAGAAGAATTCAATGAAATATTTTCAATCACTTGGTAAAATACAAACACAACACATGGCTAAAAGTTTTTTCATTATGACATTTATATCAACATAATACCAATTTTAGTTTAGTTTTTGGGGCAGCTGTAGCTCGTTCCATTACAGTTTGATCGCTTCCACATACATTGCAAAGAAAAGTAGAAGCAAAACTGATTAAACCTTTCGTTACGGTGTTCTCTACCTAGTTACAATGCGATGTTGGGCTAGA
The DNA here is from genome assembly GCF_000695525.1 of Brassica oleracea var. oleracea. Taxonomy (NCBI): domain Eukaryota; kingdom Viridiplantae; phylum Streptophyta; class Magnoliopsida; order Brassicales; family Brassicaceae; genus Brassica; species Brassica oleracea. The sequence goes on from NC_027756.1 coordinate 19,080,160, forward strand.
ATATTACTCTGATCATCATAGAGGAACTGAATATTTCTTTCAGATTAAGTTACTACAAAAGATTAACAAACCTAAGAAGAGTAAGAAGATAAAGAATCTGATAAGCCATTAATACATAATGGTGATCTATAGAAAGAGTGTGATACTCATGGAGGATCATCTTTTCCAGCTTCGACCAACAACATTACATCATCTTTAATATTATTTAGCATTATTCCAGACTCGCGTCCATCTATAATCATTTCTAGTATGTTTTCTGAATAAAAATTAGTTGAAAATTACTTGCCAAGTTACTTGAAAATTCAATATATACAAATGCATAACTAAAGATTAAAATTCAAAGGTTTAAAGACATCATCTTTTATACAAACTGATCACAAGATCATTTTACCTTATGAACATCCTAATGCTTTGACTTTGTGCTTTCTTTCTTCACGTTTCCTACCTTGTTACCACTTTCTCCTTTTGCCATTTTTGATGTTCCTTTAGACTTTGTTGATGATTATTGAATTCCTTGATTATCAATTATATGACTTCGTTGTCGCTTTGTGCTTGGAGTCACAGGAGAGAAAGGTGGTAAATCATTGTTATTTGCTTCTGAAGATGTATTCTCCGCCTGTATTAAATATACATGCAATATTTTTTTCATGTTGTTTAAAGTATAAATAATTATGAACTAAATCCTATGAGTATATAACCTTTTTTTTATAACCTGAATTGCAGAACATGTACTTGAAATTTTAGGAAAATCTGAATGTATGGCAACCTAAAATTGGTAAACAAAGTTATGTTTCAGAAAAAAAACATAGCATTAATTCCATAAATAAATTCGAATTATCCTGAAACATACCTCCACTCGCACATTATCTTGAAACTTCTAGATCACTTTAGGCTTATCAGTGAGTTTGACAACTTTAAAACTTGGTTGCGGGTAATTTTTCTTTAAGCAATCTTTCTTCCTTCCAAATCCATTAGTTCTTAGTTTACAAAAAAAAAAAAATCCATTAGTTCTTGAGGAATTTCATTCTCACTGTTAAACTACAAAAAAAATATGAAAGAATAATTTGTGTTAGAATTAATTTATGTTCAGGCCCTGCATCTCACAAACATGAATTATATGAAGAACTAATGGGAAACACACCTGCACTTGTTGTTCAAGCAAATTCATATGCAGATTTGTGAATGAGTTGTATAACTTATCTATCAAATAATACAAAGGATGTACTTCCAGTATGATCAGCTACTTTAATTTGCACTTTGTACCTGATATAAAGGATAATAGACTTACAGCAATGTATAAAGGATTATAAGAGTGAAGTAAAATATAAATTAATTTATACTAATAAATAACATAATATTACCTTATACTTGTGGTGATTTCATTCTTCTCGCAGGTGTCACATGAATATTTGTTGGCCTCAATTTCTTCAGTCACTGGATTGAAATATGGTGTAGCTGTTGAACAACAGCTTTTGCACCCAACGTAGAACCAAGAACGTTCCTTGTGAAATGCTAAGATAAGAAGAAAA
>NC_027756.1:19081694-19099544 GCF_000695525.1 Brassica oleracea var. oleracea
GGATAAATAATAGTGGGTAGTTATTCTATTTTTATCTCTTTTCATTGTTAAATTAATTTTATGGAGTTTGTATTTTATCTATCCTTTATTATATTAATAATACAATTACAAAAACACATAGAAAATCTTGTATTTGATTTCTAGATTTTTTATATCATAGAAATAGACACATGTACAATCATCCATATCACCAGGTTGATATAATAATATTGTAGAAAAAACACATGTATCATTCACCAGCAGCTGGATGAATCCTTCGTATACATTAGATAGGTACTAAACATTTGTAGATCACACTATTTGAGAAAGCTCGCTTTTGAATAAGAATAGTTGTCGACGAAAAAAAATGAGTATAAGAGTTTTGAAAAGTTAAAGTATCATCTGGTTTTAGGATAATTTATATAAGAAATGAAGAAAATATAGCAAATCTATAAGCTAACGTAGAAGATAGCAAAATTAGGAAGTTGGTTGTTGAATATTATGACTGCCGAAAAAAGGGAATTGAAAAGAATTTTTTTTTTTAAAATAATTTTTTTTGCCACATGTCTAATTTTGATTCGTCAAGCGACTTGCGGATTACATTTATGAAAAAGATTACATAGACGATTCGGCAATCGAAAATACTATTTGTCTTATGAGATCTACGTCTAACTGCATCGTCTGAGCCGTATGAAGATTCATTCCTGACCAGATTTACTTGAATCATGTTGAAGATTCTTCTGTAGTCTCCACTAATAAATCGTTCTCTCCAGGATCTGAAATCTGGATTTTCTGTAATTTACAAGAAATTGTATAGTCTGGGGTTCGAATCCTAAACCTAGATGTAGAAGCCTTTAAACATTAACGTATAATTTGGGTGTTTAATCGGTTTCATGTGATTTAATTAATCTCTATTGATGCTTTTATCAGCATCAATCTATTTATAATTCTCAAATTTTAGATTATGTGTATAAAATATTTGCGTGCTTTGTCCGAAACAATAATAGACTACGAGGATTTTTATAATATTGTAGGTGTACGAAAGAATATTTAACGCACCGGGTTTGATACTTTGACGAGACTTGAAAGCTAGATTTCGTCAAAACTGGACGGTGGACCTAATTTTACACCTTGTGGAACATGTCGGTTTTGATATTCTTGGTGAAATAAGTTTGGTAGGTTTTTATTTAATTTCTGTTGGGTGTAATTCAATTTTGATTCATGTAAGTTTGCAATGCAACATCTGTTGGTGATGTCATAAGCACCAAAGTTATATCCCGAAAAATAGATGTAATTAGCTCTGAGACCAGGATGCATGCTAGCTCGGACACAAAAAGGTTCACCTTGTCCAAGAAAGATACAGAAGTCTCCAGTGTCTTCTGTGTATAACAATTCTTTACGATGTTCTTCTATACGAGGATGATCCTCTGCTCTAAACACCATGAACTGCCTTGTTCTTCTGGTAACTTGTTCCAACCCTTTGTCGTCTATCTCAAGCTGGTCCTTAAAGAAGCTGAAAACACATGAATACATGTATGTTATCTGTTGTGCAATAGGAAACCAACCCATAGTAATCACCCGCAAGGCCACGAGAAAAACCGGTACTAAGCATAGCCAAATGAAATATTAGCCTATAATCTCTAAATTTTCAGAGATTATTTACATAAACATAGGCCCTGAAATTATTTTAAAATAATTTTTTATTAAAATCTTTATTAAATCACCTATAAATCCCCAAATCTCAGGAAGAGTTTGAGGTTTTTGATACAAAAAAACAATAATAAAAAAGAATAGGGAGATATACCATTTGACGAAGAATTGTTCGCCTGAAGCTGCCTCCACAAAGTGGACTGTTGTGGCACACGAGTTCATCTCGTCCACATCGTGATCCAAATGCTCTTCAGGAAGATAGTCAGGAAACATGTCAACGAACTCGGGATGGTCATTCTCCTTGGAGTTAGGATCCAAGGAGTAAAAGTAATCTGATCCAGGAGTTGGAACGTAGAACCTTTGATCTTTCTTAGAATACATGAGACTCGAGGATGTGCTTATACACCGAGGCATTGCTTTGACATTGGTCTACATCGGTTCAGTCGGACAAGCAGGCCTGTAAAGCTTTATCTGAGGTCCATTGAACTTGATTGCCACAACCCAATCTTCATTGTCTAGGTCAGGATGAGAAGACATAGCAATGTTTTGGATCACGGAGCCCGAGGGTAGATGAGGTAGTCGAACCCTCACGGTCTTTGATGTATCGTCAGTGGGTTTGTAATAGATGTAGAGACGCACGTTATTGGTGCTTGTGAGGTATTCCTTCTCCAACATGCCAACTTTGAGTGCACCAATGTAATATCCTATAGACATCACGTTACGTACATCAGCCGTGATATCTGAAGTATTAATTTCGATGTGTTTTTGCTCCTTAGATGAGCATTTCCCTATGGTTATGCGACTGTCAGAAGAATCTTTCCATGAATCTGCGAGATTAAGCATGTAGTCCAGTAACATATAGGGGTAGGTTGGCATAGACGAGCACCATTGAACCACGTACGTTAGTGTTGTGTCTCTGCCATGTGTAGTTTTATTAGTACCTTGACTTAATCATACAAGAAGAACCACTTTGATTTAACAAAGACGAAAGAAAAGCTTACGAGGATGTTTTGCAGACAAGGGGCTTCCCGACTAGCTGAGGAGTTGAGACATTTCTCGAAACTTTCTATACTGCTTTGGTAATTTCTAGTGTTTGTTTCTCAAAGTTCTCAACCGTATTGTCTTGGAGATAGATTTAGTGTAAAAAGCCTTGGACTTCAAGTTCACATTAAACACAACATTAACCGAATACTATTTTAAGGAAATAAAATGTTTGGACACCAAGTTCAAGAATATCGAAGGTTATAACAAAATTTAAGGATATCTTTTTTTTTTTAACTACTTTTTTTTTAAAGAATATCTAACCTTATTGGGAAAACCCCATAAAAAGGTTAGAGCTGGACATTTTATCCGTCAAATTTGATTCGATTCATTATTTGTTTCGATCCGATCCGAAAATATTGGATATCCGTAAACTTTCGAAACAAAGCAAATAATACAAATTAATATCTGTTAAAAACGAACTAAATCACAAATATTAAAATTTTGGAAAGCGGATATCCGCTCTTATCCAGCAAGATATAAATACATGTGTATCTTGATTATATCTTATATATTAAAACAGAAGTCACAACATTAATTCATGTGTGATTTTTTTTAAAAAATAGACCTAATGGACATATTCCTATAAAGTCATCTTACATTTAATCTATAATCTTATCATTTAAATTTTGGGCCTACTAGAAATTTTTATTGGGCTATCAATAATTGGATTTAAACAATAGATGATCCATTGGATTTATAGATAGTATAAATTAAATATATATAATTTAATGTTGTAATACTATACCTCTATATGTTAAATATTTAAATACTTGTCGATGTTAACTTTTAAATTATAAAGATTTTTTTTTAATAACAAAAATCATATTATCTAACAATGATTAATATTTACTACCTTAAACCAATGAAAACAAATTTTAAACTATATAGTTTAATTTAAAAATTAAACAAAAAAACTAAATGTTCTATTATTTACTCGATAATATAAATCTATGAAGCGAAAAGTTTATTTTTTAAGAAACTTGTGAAATATAAATTTGTGAAATGTTACAATATCTTTGAATATGACAATAAAATAATATTTTACTAATCTATATATATTATATATTAAAACAGAAGTCACAACCTTGATTCTAGGACTGGGCAAATAAACCGAACACGTAAACCCGAACCGAACCCGATCCGATAAAATTGAATCCGAACCGATCCAAACCCCACATAAATACCGAATGGATCTTGTTTTATGGTATTTCGGGTTATGGGTATTATCCGAACCGAACCCAAACCTAAATGGATACCCGATAGAACCCGAAACATTCAAAATTTTCAAAAAGAACTTGTACCAAACATGATCTCAATTCCTAATATATATTCCAAATATATTGAACATCTAAAATAATTATCTATTATATGAAGATTGATGGTTGAAGGTGGCGGTTGAAGGTTGAAGTTTTTAAATTTTGGTTTTGTTTTCATTGAATAATGTTTTTCATTTCATGAAAACTTGGTTTTCGTTTTATGTTTTTATATATTTGGTTTTATTTCGATCAATAACTATGTTTACATTTCACTTGATTTTGAATGATCACATTTGATGTTCCTTTCTTTTTTTTTTTGAACTGATTTTATTTATGTTTTGGTTACAAAATAAGTACAAATCAAGTATTTTAAAACCGAAGAACCGAGTTTACTTATTTTTAGTTACAAAATAGATATAAATCAGGTGCATTTAAATTGAAGAACCGATTGGGACCCGAATCCGAAAGTACATCGGGTTGTACCGATTCTTTGAAGATTTACTAACCCTGACCCGAACCCGATAGAACCCAAACCGGTCCCGAACCGAATTTTCATATAACCCGAATGGGGCTGATTTTGATAAATCCAAAAAACCAAAACCCGATTGGACTAAACCGAAACCCGATTGGGACCCCGAATGCCCATGCCTACTTGATTCATGTGTGATTTTTTAAAAAATAGACCTAATAGACCTATTCCTAGAAAATCATGTTACATTTAATTTCTAATCTTATCATTTAAATTTTGGGCCTACCAGAAATTTTTATTGGGCTATCAATAATTGGATTTAAACAATAGATGATCCATTAGATTTATAGATAGTATAAATTAAATATATATAATTTAATGTTGTAATACTATACCTCCATATGTTAAATATTTAAATATTTGTCGATGTTAACTTCTGAAGATTTTTTTTTAAATAACAAAAATCATATTATCTAACAATGATTAATATTTACTACTTTAAACCAATGAAAACAAATTTTAAACTATATAGTTTATTTTAAAAATTAAACAAAAACTAAATGTTTAATTATTTACTGGATAATATAAATCTATGAAGCACAAATTTTATTTTTTTAAAAGCTATCTTAATTTGTGAAATGTTACAATATCTTTGAATATGACAGTAAAACAATATTTTACTAATCTTTATATACAGAGTTACGATTTTAATAATTAAATAATAATCCAAATATATATATATATAAAAAGATACAAATACATGCGAAAGTTTGAAACAATCTATTCATTGAAAAAAATATACCGCAAATTTTTTATGTTTTAAAAATTGATACACACATATATATTATAATATATACCAATTTAGAATTGAAAACAAAATATTTATATAAAAATAAATGAAAACAAAAATCCACGCGGTTGCGCGGGTCGAGATCTAGTTTAAAGTTTAAAATGTATAAAATTATATAATTATTATTCTAACATATGATCTGACAAATTCTATTCACATTATTACTTATATAAAAGTATTACATAGAAATAAGAGAAACAATTTATGACAATTATAATTTTTTTCTTAAGTTTTGCATTACTATAATTGTTAACTAACTTTAAAATTTTTACAAAACATGTAGATTCACTACTTCTTTTAATTTTTCTTTTATATATAATGCAAAAAAAAATATTTTACAAAATAAAATTGAATCGAATTCTTAATATTATTTGTATTAATCAAAACAGATGAAATATCGTAACTATTCGTAACTAATTTTTTATAAACTCGATTTTCCGTCGCGCTAAATCAGCTATGACTATTGACAATAAATATAAAATATACTAATTTGTTTGTAAACTCGATTTCCCCCTTCAATTTGGGACAAACAATTTGATTTCCAAATCATAACCACTAAACAATAAACAAAATATCCCAACAACTATAAAATCGTAGTATTTCCCTTTTTGTTGGTTTCACCATAACACACAATATACATCTATTCTATTAAAATAGAAGTCAAAACTTCTCTTCGCGTGTGATTTTTTTTTTTAAAATGGACCTTCTATAGAAAATCATTTTTCTATTGATATTTTGGCATCATTAAGATATCAAATCTTATATAATCAACACATATAACAACTTCGCCTATAAAAATGTCATTATTTTATTTTTAATTATAAAAATTCTGTTGACAAAAAAATCAAACAAAATTTTAATAATATTTTTAAATATTTTTATAAAATAATGAATTAATTAATTTTGTAATTAGTAGTATAATATTATTACAAATTAATGTTAATTAATATTTTATTATAAAATAGAAAATAAAATTTGTATGTTATTTTCATAAACTTTAATTAAAGTCTATATTATATTAAAATATAATGATTATATGAATTAAATAGAAAATTCAATTAAATTGATAAATGAATTTATTTTATTTTTAAAACAAAATCTTTTAAAATATCATTCACCATTAAGGCGGGTAGAAATTTGTAAACTATATATAGAATCTACTATAATAATAAGTCTCAATTATTTAAACATAAAAATATATTTACTTATAAATCATGCTATATACTAAAATTATAGATGCTAAAGGATATTTTTTTTAAAACACAACAAGGATATATAAATGATCTTGAACAAATATTTGTTTTATAGTATAACAATATAAAATTTTTAAAATATTTTGTATGCAAATTGTAGAAATTAAAAAAAAGGATATATTTTGAAGGGATTATATTTCATTATTTATGATTATGAATTTATTATACCAAACTTAATATTATATTAGTATGTAATAATAAGTAATAACAAAGTAAAATGAATAAACCAAATCTTTATATATTGAAAATGTCAAATAAAAAACATAAAATAATATTATAAAATTACATTATATATAATATTAAAATGTAAATCATATATTTAAAATGTTTACGATTATATTAAATCTATTCATTTATAAGTGTAATTTTACCCGCACGAACGTACAAGTCAAGCTCTAGTATATATTTAAAAAGACATGGCAGTATACTATTTGTTTACAGTTTCACATTTTGAAAATAATGATCCCACTATTTTTTACTATTCATAACATTAATCATTTTCATGGTTTTTATAAAAAGCAATGTTTTTAAACCGGATCGAACCGACGGCCAAATTAGATTAAACCATGAACAAAATATATCTGGGTCAGGTAGATTAAAATGGTTTGTTTGTAATTTACTATCAAAAATTAATTTTAATTGTTTTTGTCTTTTAAATCATACAAATAAAAACTGTAAATTCTTTTATATTCATTTTAAAATTTTCATAATTCACAGTGATAAATATTAAAAATCAAAATATTAATTTAATAATTAATTTTCATTTGGTTTATACATCAACTTATTACATAATTATTACTAAATAACTAAATTTAATTATATTTGTACTGTGTACCGAATATAACTAATAAAGAAATTAGATTTTTCTTTTTATTATACGATTAAATTATATTGAATTCAGTTGAAAACCCGGTCGAACCATATTTGATCTATGACTCGAAAAAAATTCTGGTCAAGCTACCAGTTTAAAAAACATTGATAAAAAATGATTCCACTACATGCAAGATGCAACTAACATATTAAAAATATAGTAAAAGATAAAATAAAATGCGATTAAATTATTAAAATTACTTCTCTTTCCCGACCTAAATTCATATAGATTGTCTGTCATTAACAAACCATCAGAGAATTCTTCTCACCATAACACATTAAAAAAAGACTTAATAACTAAAAAATAAGAAATCAAGAATCTTTGATACTCTTGTGCAATACCATGTACAAAATCACTGAGAGTACAAGAGGAAGAAAGATGACAATCCGCTTGGGCGCCCTGACACCAAAACTATCAACGCAGCATCCTTCTTCAGCAATCGTCTCAAGCTTTGGGAAATTTGAGAATTGCTGTTGTTGTTTCTTGTTAGAAACGATAAGCCTTGGTGATACATCTCCCCATGTTTGAACAAACCTCATTCCCTTGGCCATTTTTTTGTTCCTTATGCAGTATAGGAAAACGAGAGTTTAGTTTCTAGGGCAGACGAAGACTGACAGGTGATATTGACTTAGTGATTGAAAAATATTTGAATAGGAGAACTTAGAGGTGCATATGAAGTAGAGGAGACAAAGGGAGAGAGGTTAAATAGAGAGACTAGAGGTGACAATTATGGAAAATGAGAAGAAAACATGAATGTTTTTTCGGGATAGGTAAGAACATAAATGTACGGTTTGCAGATCGCCAACGATGCATTCTCTAACATACTTTTGTTACATTTGCTAACTTTAGAAACTCTAAAAACAGATAGTACCCAAATAAACCCATCACATGACTTAAAAAGGGTCAAACAATTATCCTTAGAGCCCAAAAACCGAACGTCCAAAGTGAAAACAGAGGCTCATAGAATGGTTCTATACTCTCCCTATATCTATATGATAAAATATACAGGCTCTTGAGTAATGTATATATGAACCTGGAATCGGAATATGTTAAAGAATGTAACAGTTTCTCAACTCGAAAGGCTTTTCTTGTTCCAAGAATTGTCTCCATAAGGCCTGAGATTGAAAATGATGCATTTAATAAGCAACTGAAACAAAAAAAAATAGCATTTGTCTACAAGAGATTGTCTCTTTTTACCTCGGATTTTTCAAATGGAGCAACATGAAGATGATGGATATGACTATGGAAGAGGCACCAACGACGAGATATGTGATGCCGAGAAAATCGTTTCTTCCTCCTAACCAACTTGACGTGGAGAGAATAAGCTTCTTCTGCCCACTAAAGCTATAAGTGTTGTAATTGTTCATCAAATTCACCACAACAACGTTCCCTGGTTCCAAGTCTTCTTCGATTCTTCCGTATAGTTTCCTGAAGCTTAGTAGAGCAGCTGCTCGCATCCACACAATAAAGTCCTCTTGGTCACTTAGCTGCAAAGTAAACCAAGTCTCCTAAGCTCAAAAATATAATTTAAGATGTTTTTATGGGTAAAATATTAGTGTAGTGGTTAAGAATGCATACTGGAACTTTTGGATCCAACTTAGCTCCACCAATCAAAGATCCGTTCTGGAAATTGAAAGGATAGACATCCTTTCCAAACTTGTGCTCACGGTCACTCTTCCAGGCAATGTTACTCCGGCTAACCTTCAGTTTTGCGCTTTCACGAGCAAAGGTAAATGTATCATTGAACATACTCCAAGCTATTAACCCACAAGGGACAATGGGGAGACCATTAGATGACTCCTCGGGTTCACAAGCACTTGTGTGGCTATACTCTTGTCCATGTAACAGTTGTTGATCACTTCTACTCTTTACATACCTGAAAAACAATGATGATCATTGCAAAATGACAGACTTTCTCATCATCAGTTAACTGATAATGACATAAGGGATCTTGTTAGTTACCGGCGGTGGTTTTGATAGTAGTTATCAAGCTGGTAGTAGATAAAAATGGGAGCTTTCATATACTTTTGTACCTACAATGACGCATACAAAATCAAACAATGTAACAATGAAGATACCCTTTTGACTGGGGGAATCAATGGAAGCGGAAAGGTAAGTAGTACCTTTAAGTAGCGAGTACAGTTCTTAAGGATGGATGAATCTGTAATGTATGAGAGTTTGTTGGTTCTATATTCTTCAGGAATGCACTCAACATCATACCGGTCTACAATTTCAATAGACTGCCATTGAATTGAAGGAACTATAAAAGTTAGCTCCAGAACTTACAATCTCAAACAAACAAAAGAGATCGATCAGAAGGTTTTCGACTTACATCACGAGAAGCACGGAGGGTAACGAAGCCAATGGGAATGAAAACAAAACCCATCAACATAAACACTGTTATAACCTGCAAGACATAAACGTTTCAAAGCATTAGAGCTTTGGATTTTTTTATCAAAGAAGAATCACAAGAGTACATGTTACTAACCGACGTTGGTGTTAAGACTGGCTTACAAGCTGGGAGCTTCTGCTGCTTGAACTGATACAAAGCTGCCAGAAAACACACACACAAACAATTACTCAGTGCTCAGTTCTTTAAAAAGCTTTGAAATTTGATGAAATGAATCTACAAAACTGCAACGATCGATGCCAAACACTGAGAGTGATTCAGTAACGAATGGTCAAACAATCGGCACCAAAATCGAAGGATTTAATCTTCGGAAACCCTAGAAAGAGAGGATTTAATCAAGAATCTCACCTTTGGATCGTACGAAGGATGATTGAGGAGGAGGAGAACGATTCATCCAAGTGTTGGATCCTTCCACTTCCATCATTTATCTTCTCTCCACTTCAACTATACATAGCAATTACTCCCTTCGCGATTCCAATTCAAATCCGCGGCGGCTCCGGCTCGCACGGTGGATCGAAAGGTAAAGGTCGATCGAGAATCGCGTGGGCGTAGAGAGTAGATTCACCTGATCGATCTCCACTTTTTGTGAGCTAAAATATAAATTTATTGCATAATTAATCTTCTATCTATAAAGTGATTTTTCCCTTATGAACTGCACATTTTCTTATATAATTTAAAACGAAATTTATATTTAATAATATTCGATTTATATGTTATATTAGATAACTAATTATAAATAAATCTAATAAAATTATCAAAAATAAAATAAAAATTTCAAAATAACATAATTCTTATATATATTCTGTTGTTATCAGAAAATAATATTTTCTACTATAAAAGTTGAAAACTTTAAATATAAAACAATTTATAATTAAATATTAACCAACACAAAAACATTGGTATAAAGATAAATTTTACATCTATGATATTTCTAACTAGTTGTTTCGTCCGCGCAAGCACACGTAATCATGTAAAAATATTTGTTATTATATTCATTATTAAAATTACAAAATTTGATTTGTTACTTAATAGTATTTATATATTTTTATATCTTAACTTTAATTTTATATGATTAAAATTTTTATTTTCGAACAACATAATATATATATATATAAGAATTACATTTTTATTTTTAAAATATTTTTTGGCCAATTTGTATATATTAATTTTTAAATAATTATCAAAATAAAATTTAATTATGTATTACTCATTAAGGCTATTAATGATACTAACCACTCTAACATTTAGTGTAAGAGTTTAGAAGTCAAAAAATTATTTCACAAATAATAGTATAAACTTGTATATATATATTAATTTATGAATAATTATCTAATTAAAATTTAATTGTTTATTACTCATTTAGGTTATTAACGATATTAACCACTCTAATTTTTAACGTGAAAGTTTAGAAGTCAAAAATCACTCTGCAAATGATAATATAAATATGTTAGTGTTTTTAAAATTTCAACACAGTAGTAAGCATACTTGCATATATATTTTTGATGAAAAACTTTATCATGTATAAATAATTTGATGTTTGATTTAAGTTTTTTTAAAACATTTAATTAATTTTTCCGATCAGCCACCATTAATTGTTCGATTTCCCCGAATTGCTCCTTGTTGTTCGCTTGTCCTTTGAGAGAAAATGTCATTGATCTATAGACGCTCGAGAAAAGGAAAAAAAAAAAAGGTTATTTCCCTAGTCCAGACCGTTCAACTTATCATAGATGCAACAGTTTAACTATATTTTCAACTACCTTATCGTAAATGTTTTAATATATATAGAAGTTTAAATTTCTGTAATTCATAGAAATATTATCATATATAGAGATGTCAAAAAGGTTTACCCATCCTGTCCCGTTCCGTACCGCGGCGGGTTAGTCATCGAGCGGGTCTGTCCCGCGCGGGCTGTGGTCCTCAGAATGCCGGCCTAAACCCGTACCGCAAAACATATAGGCCTTCGCGGGTCGTCCCACGGGATGCCTCCTTATCAAACCGCCTACTACAGCTTCCTTCATGAATGTTCAAGTTGAAGAGTTGTGTAAGAGAGTTGAAGAGAGCTCATTAAGATTCACTAAAACCTTATCAAAATCAATGCCATAAAGTTCTGTTTGTGCTTGCGTTCTTAAGTTAAAAGTTTTTTTTTGTTATCATCCTAAGATTTTATTAAGTTTGAATCTGATTGAGTTGTTGTCTTTGTAATAACTTGGCTCAAGCGTTGTATGTCTTCATCAAACCATCTCTTTACAAAAAAAAGGAATTGTAGGGAACGAGAAGAAAAATTTATTCCTCGTGAATGGTGATATTTTTCAAAAACATTAGGGAATGCATTATTCCTCGCCGTTCTCTGGTCACCATTCATACCCGAAGTAAAAAGGTATCCGGTTTGGAATAAGAGATGAATTGAGTAAACTGAATTCAAATTAAGAGTGGTATAACATTAAACCGGATTTTGGGAACCATCACTTTCGGCAAGGAAGAGATTTCCAAGCTCTTTTATTCTTATGACTTATTCTTTCGAATTCACTGGGATCGACCTCACCTCTCACAACTGAACTGCTTGGGGGCGGGGGAGGATTTACTGTTGAAAATGGGCATGCCCGCTCAAAAAAAAAGTCTGCCACATACAAGAGTTCTGCTCATTAAGCTTGTCCTTATTAAATTTGGTCTAGCTTATCAGGTCCGATTTTCTTTAGAGCAAAAGGCAGAAGAGGCCCGAATATGAAGAGAAAAAGCAAGACATTAGGAAAAGGATCGTAAAACACACATTCAGACATATTGACGGCAAGTTAGAGTTTCCTCTTTACTCTCATGGATTAAACTTGTCATTTTTACTTATTCTCGCATTATGTTTTCACTCATTGTCTCGCTCGACATTGTAACCTCTCTTTGATTAATCAATAAATTTTGGTCATATAACAATACTAAAAGGGGAATATCCTCCCCTCTTAATCTGTCCACGTAGGACTAAAAAATCGACCAATGAAAAAGAGTTATTTTGCCACGTCATAGTCAATCACCAAACAGGCTTTTCGCCAGAGCCCATTTCTAAAGCTGTGAACCCTATCATCTTTCCTATTACACATATGCTTCTTCTTCCTCATTCTCACTGGAGTAGACCCATCGTACTGTTGTTACCCCTTCGGGTTCTCTTCCCTAATGTCACAAACCCCATTAATAGTCAGTCATAAAACCTCAGTCTTTACGGCAACAATCAAACGTCACAAAACTCTTTCTACTCCTTCATCTTTATACCTCATATATATATATACTTTTGCTTTTAGCTACTCCCCTTCACCACATTCGCATAAACCAATAATCGCAGCAATCGATGGCAAATAAAACCATGAATCTAATTTTCTTTCTGGTGAGTTTAAGTTATGAAGAATATTTTCTTTAGATCTTTTAATCTTCATCTAATTTTCTTAAGTTCTTTCTAAACCCTTGCTTTGGTTTTCATTGACAGAGAATTAAGGCGACATGATCTCGAGCCAGGAACGTCAGAGGTTCTGCAACTCCGAGAAGTGGAAGACAGAAGTGTATGGAGATGAGGTTCTTATTATAGTTCAAGGAACTGCTCTGAGTCACGCTGATACTCTCCACCACCTGTCTTTATTCCTTGCCATTGGTATCCAGTGCTCCATAACCATCGAATCCATCGTTCATGTTTGTCACTCACCGGAAAGTCGGAAACCAGGTAGAGATTACTGAGTTTACAAGATTGTTGTTAGGAATTATAATACTCAGTCTGTGTTCAGTTCCTTTGATATATGTGAGATTGATTATAGGATTGGTGTAAATATGCTGATCGGTGCTCATTTCATGTTCTTATTGACTCAGCATACACTGATGGAACAATTGAGATAGTGTTGGATAAGTTTTTTCTTGCAATTTGTTTTCATCTGTTTAACTGTTGATTAAGCTTTGTCCAGTTTATGTTGGATTGCCTTCAAATCCTCTACATAGGCTTAGATTAAATTCTTAAATTTTCTGACAACACTGCTCTATTTGTCTCAGATCTATGCTCTTCTTTCTGGATGAGGATATGCAAAGAAAGTTGTTGTATCCATTGGAAAAATCCTTCCAATCCCGCAGGTTTATTCGTAAAAGACGCAGACTCTTTCCCTAAAGTGGAGCTTAGTTTCCCTGAATACGAACACGGCTTATGAATTCACGTAAGATTCCTTCTTCAACTCTCACGTAAGTTTCACTTTATTGCGTATTTAATCTTTTTTTTCCTACAAATCTCTCTGCAGATTATCTTCTTAGATATTCAATTATAGTTCGCTGCCTAACTACATGTGAGTGAGAATGAGTGGTTCGGGTAGAAAACGTGTTTTGATATGGGATTCCTAGGAAGAAGATATTCAACATCTTAGTGGAAATGAATATGTTGGGAAGTCAGCTTCTTATATTCGCAACAAGATCCTGTCCACGTTTCTATCCAGAGGGTAATGGTTGGGAAGCAACATGAGATCTGCCCCGGATGATATGATTAGGACAGTGAGCATCTGCATCTATACAACATTCAGTAAAAGCTTGGCCTCCCAAAAGCAATGATGATGGTCATCCCGCCATGATTTGTTACTATGATGCTAGCAAAATCTTCTGAGCAAGAGGAAAATAGGCAACTGTATTTCCGCCAGTCACCTTTGAGGGACAGGCCTAGAACCCGTAGGTCAGTTTCATTTACAAATGTCATGTGTTCTTTTGTTTATGGATATGATGACATAGCACTTATGCTTCTTACAGGAGGGCCTTAGCCCATTGCAGAGGTTAGACGAGATACTGGAGGATCCTATGACAACGCAAGACAGGGTCAGGAGAGAAATTGATGGTAGATGTAATAGAGATGGTGACTATGACTTGGAAGCTAACAATATAAAGACGAGGGACTGGTAAAACGAGTAAAGATTTGTTGTAGAGAACTTCTTTATCCTAAATAATTGTATTGTACATAATCCGAGAACCGTGCATATTCAATAAAACTAGAAACAATAGCTTAGAGCATTTAATTGATGTAAAACTAAAGGATATGTTTACAGCTATTGTTTTCTTTATTGGAATAAATTTTGTTTTTCTTTACAAATGTACAACAAAAACTCAAAGTTAAACCACGTTTTCCCAAAATATTCAACCATATTTTCTTTGTATTTGTTCAAACACTTATATATAACTTTCACCCCACTAGATCTTATTTTAATTCATTTCTTCTTTGTTATTTCATTTTTCTCTAAGTTAAAAATTACTTCTTCTTTTTTCCACAAAATTAAAAACTGCTTAACCTTATAAAATTAGTACTTACATAATTTTAGTATTTAGAGTGATCACATGTCGTAAATCATTATATCAATTTATATTTGTTTGTTTTGTAATAGTTTCACAAAACTTTATTTGTAGATTCTTTTCTTACAATTTGTATTTTATTTATTTGTAAATATTTAAACATTAACCTATCACTCTACTAGATTAAATATAATAAAATACTAACAATTTTTAATGAAAAAATAACTACCGAAATACACTTACTAAACTTAAAGAAAGAAAATATAAACGAATCTTATTTTTAAAGAACAATTTACAATCACATAATTCAGATATTATACTTTAGAATTAATCATTATTTTTAATTACTAAACAACTTTCAAAACAGAAAGCTGTAACATTTTACATGAAATACATATAATTAAAAAGTATTATAAAAATCCAAAAATAAAACAACAATAATAGTAATAAAACTCAAGCAATTACTTATATTAAATTCTTTTTGCTTTTTATTTTTGTATCGAGATCTTATATACTTAATTTTGGGTGTGATACACGAATATAATATAACACTTAAATATTGAGAAAGGGATAAAAGTTAGAATGAATTTCATTGTAAAAGATATAAAACACAATGTTTTGCTTATATTTATGTAAATCTTATAAAAGTTATATATGAGAATTATTAATATAAGATTTTAATGAAATTATATATTTATTTAAGCGTTTTAAAAAATATATATATCATGAAATAATTATATTTTGAATTGACCCAACATAAAATAAAATAAATTTATATTTTTCATATTTATTAATTAATTTATGGTGTACATCTAAACAAGATTTTGCAACTACACTTACATTTTACTTTTATGCATATTAAATTTTACAGTCATATGTTAAGAACATAACTTTTTAACATTTTGTGATCATCAAATTTTATTTAGAACTAGATGTACCAATACAACACATAATTATCGTATGCAAAATAGTAGTCATTTGTGTTATGCTTTCTTACATACATTTATGATCGTTTTTGGATGATATGTCAATCTTTGGATTTATAGGTATATGGTATAATTTTGCTCTTTTATGAGTTTGTTTATCTCAAAATTGGATTCTATAATTTCTGATATGTATTTATAAAGGCTCATAAACTCAAGCGTGAAGTTTTTGAATTTTGTTTTGTGAAATCTAATCCTAAAACAAAACATTTTATTAGTTTCAAAAAGAAAATTTTATTCCTCAACAACATTGACAACAGTTTAGCCAATAATATCTATGGTAAGTAATCGTTAAAAACCAAATAGCCTAATTAAAATTAAATTAAATAGAACTAATCACAATAATATCTGATATATATAAAAATAATGATGAGATCTCTAAGCTATCCCTAATAGTAAAAAAGATCATTCAATCATATTGTATTAAATCTATTTAAAATTCTTTTTAATCAATATTCAAACTTTGCCTCAAATTTACATATAATAAAAATTAATTAACAAATTCAAAATATATATTCACAAATAATAATATAAATTAATAAATTTAAAGTACATGATCCGCGCGTAGCGCGGAAATAAACTCTAGTCTTATTAAAACCGACAAAACTCATACTACTATTTAACAAATGGACTTTATTTTCCTCGTCCACACATTAATGGGCGATATGTACACCAAACCTGTCACGGACAAGCTCGAAGAGTTCACGACGTCTTGTGTTATTTACGCTGTGATGCCGTTAGAAAACAACGCTTTTCAGGTCGCAGCACCTTCAGAAGTTGATGATGAATGGATTGTTCGGTTGAATTGTTGGAACTCGTTTTTGATAAAGTGATGTAGACCATTTTTCCGATGGGACAGAGATGTCTGTCGAAAGAACCGGAATTTGGGCACGATGTAATCGTCACCGTGAACACTATGAGTTAGTATATTTGTTGGTCAAAATCATAGTTGTTTTGAATGAGAAATTGAGGTCCAAAGTGAATGACACGAAAAGCTTATAAAGCTATTATTTGATTAAATTTAAAGTTTAGCAAATATTTCACTTTGGATATTTGAGTTTGAGTTTAGATTTAAATATATATTAATTGGATGTTATATCGATTAATTTATTTTGAAATCTTATTCATAAAAATATAAACTCAATGAAAGCATATTGATGGGTTCGTGATTTGGTAAAATCACATTATGACTACAAAACTAACGTACAAGAATCTTGAGTTATGGAAATCAAATACTCATTAAGATTAGAGACGTTAGTGGCTCCATAATAAGTGCATAACGTGTTGTTTCATTTCTTTTATAAAAGGAAGAGAAACACTTGTAATAGACTCATTCTTTTTGACACTGAGCAAAAGGCTTACAATCCCTCATTATTATTACTAGGGGCGGATCCCCGCGTAAGCGCGGGGTTGTTGAGTTGGATATTTTTTTTACCATTTGTTGCGACAATTATACTACTTGGATCGAATGCAAACTTTTTTGCTAACTTTTTTTCATAATTGCATGAATCATATCGTCTGAAACGAAGATATATTGTTAGACCGTAAAAGATTTTAAATTTAACATAAGTTTAAGATAAATGAATAGTTTAAATGGGCTTGGAGTTATAAAATCGGGCCATATATGTTCCTTTTCTCGGTGGTGAGGGAAATCGAATAACTGTTTATCTTTAACCAAAAAATAGATGTTTCTTTTTCGAGCTTTTTAGTTGTCCGCTGTGAATTTGAAATGAAATGTCGTTCCTGTTGTAGAATTATTTTTGTTTTTAGTAAAGAATCAATACATGAAGGTGTTTTTT
>NC_027756.1:19099644-19120465 GCF_000695525.1 Brassica oleracea var. oleracea
GAGACACCTTAATACTAAACGGACAAAGCCCACCTTATGTGCAGCTTGCTGCATGATTATGCAAATTAAAAAAAAAACAACCGATTCTTCATTTTAAGAAACATTTGGTGTCCAAAGTGAAGTGATGGTAGCTCAAGTTGAAGAATAAAGTGGAGTAAAACACTGGAACTTGAATATCCCACCAATAAAAATCTACAGCCCTAAATCCCTCATGAGTCTTCCAATATGAGAGCTGTCTTGGTGCTGGCATCCCCGCTTACATAAGTCGCACATACTCGCGACTTCAGAGATGAAGTGGTGTTAACATAACTTTCTTTGAAGGTGGTTGAGGGACTCGTACATAAGTTGATTATGCACCAATGAGTCAAAATTGTATTTATTCATATGAGACAAACACTATACCATGATCTATAACCATTGTTTTCAAGATGAAGAAGAATCTTTCTAAATCACTTACAATAGTTAGGCATATATGTATATGTGCACAAATTCAAACATCTTACAGAGATGTGTGTGTGTGTGTATGTGCCCATAAGAAAGATATACATATATACTATTCTGGAGCAAATATGTTTAAGAGAAGTGTCCAGCTGTTACTCTAGAGTCTGGAGTTCCCTTGCGCAATTGATTCTAAATATTTTCCCACATAATGCCTGCAATGAATCAATATCATCCGCACTATTGTTAATCCCCAATGTTAAGTAAGAAAATTAGAACATTATTTATACATGTTCATTACTAAAATGTATTAGTACCTTTGGTTCCTCTCCAAAAGATCAACCCTAGCCTTAAGCTTGCTATATTCCATTGACCTATTCGTTTGTGTATACACAATTAATTCTCAGTTTGTAAGACATTTTGATATTAAGATATAAACATACTTTGTGGGAATATGAAGCTTTTACCTGTTTCTCAGCGTATGATTGCTTCTCGCAGCGTTTTAGAAACATGGAAAACAGTCTTTTACCTGGTTCATCTTGTTCATGTAAACATAAACTTTTTTTAATGGAGATCATTTATATAAATAACAAAGCAGTACGCAATATAGAGAATAATATATAAGAACCACACCGTAAACTAAATAAAAAGTTTTAATTTCTAAATGCAAAAAGTCACCAACAACCTGGAAAAAAAAAATCAAACTGGAGTACATAAATGATCGACCAAAGCTATAAGAATCTGTTTGAATGTCCAACCTAAACTAAACCAAAAGAGTAACTTTTATAACGTATTGAAATGAAAGATACAGTCAGACCATAGCAAAAGGTTTCAACTATTTCTAGATTGTGGTGAAGGGAAGAGCTCAAAATTGAAGAGTAAGTAAAGAATAATGATATACCAAGCGGGAGAGAGAAAGGATGGGTCCACGATTTCTAAGCTTTGAATAGTCTCTAGCTCCGCAAGAGGAGTCGTAGAAGAAAGAAAATAACATCTCAACGGCTTTGTCCCAGGAGGAAGACAATCTTCTTCTTTGGTCACCATTTGATACCTCAAACAAAGATCTTTGAGAGGAAAAGATTATAAAAGAATCACAAAAATAATGTTCATGGACTTGTAAGAAAGTGAAACTAAAGCAACTCCAACGTGAATAAAAATATATTCTTTTCTCTTTTCATTCTCTGGTTTTACACATAGAAAATAATCAGGCTTTCACCAATTTGGAAGGTCACCAACAGATTCCTCTAGTGACCCAATAAATATAATTATTATATAAAAGTATTCTTTATAAGTGATGTTTGAGTGGATGCATAATCTTACTTACTGTTTTGATTTTTGTTTCTTCGTTTAATAAGTATTAGTATTAGGTTTTGTTTCTTCTAACTTTCTTACGCCTCAGCTTCAGCAACTTTCTATGTCTCTCTCGCTCTTCTTCTTTTACGATCAGCTTTGCTTCCATTTCATCTTCCTCCCTTGCGATTCTCACACTGCATTTATCAAATCAAACACAAACCGTTGAGCAATATATATAAGAAGAAACAAATGATTGAAACTCATGATCAAGATATTGATGTTACCTTCGTCTCTCTTCCTTCATGATATCGTCAAAGCAGGCTTCCAGGTCTCGGTTATCATAGCCATGTCCAACATAACGATCAGTACTGACATTAAAACAATACAAAACTCTTAAGTGCAGGAGAAAAAAACTAATGAAAATGTAATGGGTGTGAGCGTAGGAGAAAAGTTAGAAGCAGTGCTTGAACATTTGTCTAATCATGCTCAATGCTTTAGCATCCTCTGACATTGTTGCAGGCTTCTTCTTCTTCAGTGGCCTCCGATCATCTACATCAGGTTGTGGAGGTCTATTGGGCGCTGTTTACTCATCATCTGCGAAAGTTAATTTATAGATTAGTGTCTTTGCTAGGAGGTCTATTGGGCGCTGTTTACTCATCATCTGCGAAAGTTAATTTATAGATTAGTGTCTTTGCTAGTTTTTTTGTTCTTGTCTAAAAAAGAGATGAGAGAAAAAATCATGATACCTGGTGTTTTGAGGTAGACGTTGATTGTTTTGGGATCATTCGGGATGGAATTCATCAAATGGTTAAGGCAGATCAGCAACTCGATAGATCTCTTTGGGCTTCGTAGGAAGGAAATTGCAGAAAAAAATCAATCATACCTTTTCGTCGAGGATGAGCAGCTCCCTCTCTAATTGAAGATAGAAGATAAACTGAGAGCGTCTGTGAAGATCCATCCGGCTATCAACCTTCTCCAACTTATAGTGGTTGAAATGAATTTTTCGGTTTCATTGTATCAGAAGGGAGAAGGAGAGTTTAAGATCGTAAATGGCTTTAATGAAAAAAAACATTTATTGTAAAATTTAAGAGGTATACGTTGAATACAGTAAAAAAATTAATAGATATGAAAAGAGTTGAAAGGTAAAGAGTTGATTAAGACTCATTTTTTCACAGGATTAGGAAAAGCACCAGGGCTGGTGAGATTGAAGGGTTGAAGAAGAAGAAACCTCTGAAAAGCTAATCGTTACTCGTTTAACGAATAAAAAATGGCATACTTTCCTCGACAAAAACATAAAACGTCAGACCTTTTATTCAAAATATGCCATATAACTAAACATTGGCCAAATGGCCTTACACCCGACTTGGACTTTTTATGGAACTTAAACCGAAATCACATGTGTACAGAGTAAACTCTCCTATCATAAATATATATTAGTTTTGGCCAGCAATGTACAAAGTATCTTTTAGTTTAGTGGTATAAATGTTGGTGTTTATATCTCAATAACCCGGGTTCGAGCCACAGTCTTGACCTTTTTTCACACTTTTTAAAAGTAGGACTCACAGACCGCTGACGTGTCGCCTCAAGAATGATGCAACTGCCTCATTATATTATAGATTTTCTCTTTGATTTTCTTAAGAGTATACACAAAACTAGTTTCGTTAGGCTTCTGATAGAGTGACGCAAATCAGAAGAATTTTTGCAGTTGTATACTGGGACTCATTACGTTATCGAACCGTCGCACAACGGAACGTATTTTGAGTTAAGGAAAGAGATAATATCTCGACTCTGTAGTTGTATCATCTTTTTCTTAATCTTTGATATAATTTTATCAATTTTATTATTTATAATATTCACTTCTCCGTAGTTTATATAATATGGTTCTATCATGAATGACTCAGCATGCACATGTGGGGATTTTCAAAGCCAAAAGTTCCCATGTCTGCATGCTCTGGCCGTCTGCAAAAAGCTGAAAATCAACCCTTTGATGTATGTAGACGAGTGTTACACTTTTGAACGGTATTGCAAAACTTATGCCGCCACTTTTTCTCCTGTTCCAGAGCTTGGCAGGAAGCTTCCGGAGTTCCGAGATTGTTTACGCCAGTCATTCCTCCGCCACCAACACAAAACAACTCCTAAGACCAATAAACGGAAGAGCTGAGAAGTGTAAATTTTCATCTGAACCGAACCGGGCATTTTAGTATGTTTATGTAGTATCTTGTGACTTTCCGAAGTAGGGTTTTAATTTTAGAGCGTAGATGCGGTAATGGAAAAACAGAACGTGTGTTGATGCTTTTTTTTGGTATGTGATGATTAATCCGGTTTGTGCGAGAATTTTTGATGAATCGATACAATAAGCAAAGCTAAACTGGATCGTTAACTGAATCCAACCGTCATCTTCTTCTGCACCACCATTTGAATTGTTTAGCTCCGTTGATAATACAAATCTAACTTCTCGAGGTGGGTTTAAGAAGTGTCGTACCCGTGTAATATAGAAGACAAAAGGTGACTCAGGCCGTATACATAACAACTGTAGGTGATTTTCTCGTACTCATCCACAGTTATAAATATTTCTAAAATAAATAAATTATAATAATTAATTGATATTTACTTTTAATTTTAAATTAATTTATAATTTGTATGCATCATTTATATTAATAATATTATATTACTTTAATTATACTATGATTTTATATATGTTATATCTACGGTTTTGTTGTTTTTACAGTCGATTTAGTTATCATTTAGATAAATTGGATTGCATCTCTCAATTCAACTATAGTATATTTTCTTCTAAATATATTAAAAAATTTATTAATTTCTTATTTGCATTTAGGTGAATGTTGTTGTAGATATGTAAATTTATTTTATGAAGATTATGTATAACTTAAGATATATTGTTCTTAGAATGAAATAAAAAAATAAAAAAAAGTGTCTGCTTCCAAATTACATAAATTAATATAACGATAATATTCTGAAATCTCATGCATATATATATTACAAAAGAACTAAATTATAACAGTTGATTAATATTTTATTTTCATTTTTAATATGTTTGAGTTGTCCTATGATTTATATTTATAAAATAAATTATTATTCTTATAAAATTAAATATTCTTATCGTAGTTAAATCAATGATTTTAGATAAAAATTGGATTAGTCGAGTTACTCATGTTGTGAGTATATTGAGTTACATATATTATTTCAAATTCAAAATGAAGTATAATTATTTCTTAGTATAATTAAGTCAAATCAAATAAATTTTATTTATCGTTTAAATGTGCATTATTTTCATAATATTTATCAAATTATATGTTGATGCTTGAAAAACATATTAGAAAATAAAGCGATGATCAATAGAAAGTTACATGGATAAGTAGCTGATACATTTTTGGAAGCTAATGAACACAATAATTAAAATATTTATAAATTCTAAATAACTTTATGCCTTTGATTTATTGATTGGAAACTGAAATTTATTTTAAATAATCTTTAAAATGAGAATTCAGATTTGCTTTGGTATTTTGATTATGGTTATATTAAGTTCCACAAACATAATAACATAAAATTTAATATAAATAAAATTTAATATTAAGAAAACAAATAACTTTAATAATGATAAAATATAATATATCTATCTCATTAAACTATTTTGTAACTATTTGATCAAACGATGTTTATTTTTAAAATTTATTTTTAGTTTTTTAATATCTCTTAAAAATAAGCAGTAAACAAAATTATGATTGTATTTAAAAATAATATTATATAATTAAAATATAATTTATCTATATTTTTTATGTAATTGAAAGATATTATAGTCAACTAAAATATGAAAAATAAATAAAACATTTCAATAGTAGTAATTATAAACTATTTTTAGTCAATTAAACATATATCATTTTATGTTACTTAATTATTTTATGTAATCATCTAAGAAAATAGATAGATATATAAAAATATTTCTATTATTTTGAATTTTTTTGTATTGTTTAGAATTATGTTTTAAAACAAATAATATTTCTTTTTCTAATATCAAGATTATCTTGTAAATTGTTTTTAATGAAATCACATTATATACAAATTTATATTTTTTATCTAAGAAAATATAGATACAAAGAAAGTATTTTATTACTTCAAAAGTATATTTTATGTTATTTAAAAATATTTTTTAATTTAATATTACTATTTTATGAAATTTTCTTTTTTTATGAAATCATATTATATATACATATATTTTCATTTTTCACTTCATTTTTTTTACTTTCTAAATATTTTCTTTTTCTATTATATGTATATGTTTTTGTAAGATTTTAAAAAGGAAACTAAATAAAAATAAATAATATTTTTAATTTA
Source organism: Brassica oleracea var. oleracea (assembly GCF_000695525.1). Taxonomy (NCBI): domain Eukaryota; kingdom Viridiplantae; phylum Streptophyta; class Magnoliopsida; order Brassicales; family Brassicaceae; genus Brassica; species Brassica oleracea. The sequence continues at coordinate 19,105,729 of NC_027756.1, forward strand.
ATATTTTTAATTCATTAAGGATATCAGTGTAATCAATCATCGTGAAAATTAACGTGAAAGCGACACATAAAAAACTGATTTTTCGAATAATATTACAGAGATAACAAGGCGGAAAAGATTCCCACCAAAAGAGTTAATGGGTAGAGTAACAAATAAGATTTAAAGGACTAGTACAATATGATATATATATATATATATATTTTTTTTTTATTATTGCATAGCACATGCACTCGACGACGACTTGAAGTCAATGAAGAAAAGTATCAAGATCTAAAAGTAAGAACAACCTTCAAGGTTAACCATTTGAGCCGAGAGATGAGCTCTTTTAGCTTCTTCCCCTCAGTCTTACTCATCTTTATAATAAACCACTGATATCTTTGTTACAACATACTTCTTTCTTTTTTTCTTGGTTGCTACTAATTGCTATTGTTGAGAGATGGAAGTAACATGTTTGGGAGCAGATGAAGCATGGGACTTATTCCGCGAGAAAGTTGGTGAAGTGACCTTAGAAAGTCACCCTGACATCCCTGCGCTGGCGAGAATAGTTGTTGAAAGATGCAGAGGCTCACCGTTGGCAGTCAGCGTTATCGGCGTGGCTATGGCAGGCAAGAGCTTGGTGCAAGAATGGCGGTATGCAATCGACGCTTTGACTTTATCTGCGGCTAAGTTTTCAGGTATGGAAGATGAGATCCTTCCGGTTTTGAAGTTTAGCTACGATAGTTTGAAAGATGAGATAGTGAAACTGTGTTTCCAATATTGTGCTTTATTCCGAAAGGGTGAACACATATGGAAAGATCATTTGGTTGAGTATTGGGTAGATGAAGGCATTATAGATGGGAAAGAAGATAGATACAGAGCAGAAGAGGAGTGCTACGATATAATAAGATACCTCGTTCGTGCTTGTCTATTGGTTGAGCATCAATATGGCAACACAGTGAGCATGCCTAGCCTGGTTCGTGAGCTGGCCTTGTGGGTAGCATCAAATTTTGGGGAGGAGAAAGAAAACTTTATTGTGAAACCCAATGAAAAACTTGGTGAAGTTCCAAATGTCAAGGACTGGGGACAAGTGAGTAGGATGTCATTGTCGGAAAATAAGATCAAGAAAATAAGTTGCAGTCCAGTTTGTCCTAAGCTTAGAACCCTGTTACTCGGGTCTAATAACCTGGAGAAGATCTCAAGTGGGTTCTTTATGTGTATGCCTAATCTTGTGGTTTTGGATCTAGCAGCAAACATTGGCCTCAGAGAGCTACCTGATGGGATTTCTAGGCTCATCTCTTTGCAGTATCTCGACTTGTCACATACAGATATAAAGCAACTGCCTCTAGCAAGTTTAAAAGAGTTGAAAAGGCTTCAACACCTGAACCTTGAGTTTACAGGCTTCCTCAAAGAAATTTCTGGGATATCAAGTTTATCTAACTTGCAAGTTTTGAAGCTCTATGCTTCCTTTGATTTAGATATCAATCTCGTGGAGGAACTACAGCTTCTGAAGCATTTAAAAGTCTTAACAGTCTCTGGAGGTGATGCCTATGTCTGGGAACAGATGATGAGTAATCCTAGATTAGCTAGTTGCACTCGCAATATGTATTTTTACAAATGTGAAGCAGGAGAAACTGGCATATCAATTGCAGCGACTTCTAGTAGGCTTGAAGACCTTACAATATATGAGTCGAACATAAGAGAGATAAAGATTGATCAGAGTAGTCCAAAAACCATGTGCAACTTCCAGTACCTTGTCAAAGTGGAGATAAGTGAATGCCAAGGTCTGCAGGACTTGACGTGGTTGCTCTTTGCTCCGAATCTTGGTTGGCTAGATGTTAGCGAATCACCGCAAATCGAAGAAATAATAAGCAAAGAGAAAGCTGCCAGGTTTATGAATGGTGAAGCAGATGAGACTATGATGCCCTTTCTCAAGTTGAAAAACCTTGATTTAGCTTATCTGGACCAACTGAGTAGCATCTACTGGAGTCCTTTGTCTTTTCCATGCCTAATGAAAATCAGTATTTTCGGCTGTCCGAATCTCTTGAAACTACCTCTTGGTTCCAGCAGCGCTAACGGCTGTAACCTTGTCATTCATGGAGAGGAAGAGTGGATAGAGGAGCTTCAATTTTATGAAAAAGGTACTAAGGAACAGTTCACCCTGAAAGGTCGAAAGGTTAGTTTCTTAGAGTATCTCCAACCTCATTCTATTTTTAATTCCAAAATAGAGTTTAGCTGAAGAAATGTTCCAAAATCTATTCCAATTTCTATTCCATTATAGAGTAAAAAATGAAATTACTAAGTTTATTTTTTGTTTATTACTCTATTTTCCACTCCAAAATAGAGTAGGGTTGGAGTAAACTCAACTCCACTATGAAGTTACTCTATTTTGAAGTATAAAAATGGAATGATACATTGGAGATGCTTTTATTGGTATTACCTTCTGTAGGTTTATGAGTCACTTGTTTGATTTTGACATCTTGGAAACCTTTTTGCAGAGTGAGCCTGTGGCTGCTTATCCACAAAGCCAGTCGGAGTTAGAAATGTTGAGGAAGAGAGTAGTGGATCTTGAAGAAGAGAACAGATCAATCAAACAACGGCTTGAGAGGATAGAGAGGTTTTTATGGCAGCAACAGCAACTGCAGCAGGCAAGGGCGCATCAGCAACCAACAACGGGCATGCTTCCACCACAAACTGTAATTCACCAACAGAGGCAATCCCAAAGAACACTTCCAGACATGCCATCAAAGTAGGTTTTTGTTTTCATCCTTATCTACATATAGGTACTATATTTTATTTTATTCTCAACAACAGCTACTCAAATTTAAAAGGAAAACGCCTGAACATTTAGGTACTATCTAAAAAAGGTAACTATCCTTTTCTATAAAGGTGATATTTCGCATTTGATGATCCTAGTGCCTCTTAACTCTGCAGATCAGATCAATAAAAGAAATATACTTACCAGATATGAATGCTAAATACTAGAGAGCAAGTTGTAGGGGGTAAGTAAGTAAGTTAATAGTTATCTTCTTCCTTTTTGTTCTTACTACTTAGACAATAGTTTCCATCTATATGTGTTTTGTGTTTTTTTCAATCGAACAGGAGTCTCAGAGCAGTTTGAGAAATCGAAGAAGTTGAAGGCAATGTGTTTCAAGGAGTGGATAGCAGGAGGACCAGATTACACGTTTCTTGAATATAAAAAGCCAAGCCAGACAACATTCAATATCAATTTCATGAAATAAGAAGAAACTTTATGTGTGTTTCAAAAAAGGAAAAAAAAAAGAAGAAACTTTATGTTCATTTTCCGTTAAGTGTTGTTATCCCTTTAAATTGCTCTGTTTCTAGCAGGATTCTGTCAAGTTGTGATACGATATGAACACAAATGCTTTCTTTCTTGATTTGTGTATGGTTTTCTGCAGTATTTCTCATCTATATGCTGAACAATGAACATTAGCTTTGAAAATAACCCATCTGTTGAGAGACTTTTGATGCGTCACACATAAGCAAGCATTCGATTTTCGGTTTGGTTTCAGTTCGTTTTTTTTTGGCTTTTGGTTTTCTGAATATATATATATATATATATAAAAAAAAAGATTGTGTCTTTTCGACGATATTAAATCAACACTCAACATATTTGCGAATGATTTACAAACTTCAAGTATTCTAATTTCTTAAATGCTAAGACTCATGATGAGTTTTAGGTAATCACATTTGTGATGATTATTGTTTTTAGATTGTTGTTGATATTTTACAGCCAAAGCTTAAACTTAATCTTAATACTTTCATATGATGGTAATAGAGTATACTTTCAATTTATATATTGTATACCTTAAGATATTTCCATGATTATTATATTAATCCAAGAACAACTAATGATTGTAAGATTTAGTAGTTCTTTATTAGCATATATCAATATCAATATAAAGTATGGCGAACAAAATACTTATCTCAAAACGGAGAAGTGTAGTAGAGATCTCTGGTCTGATATGAGATGGTGTTGATATACATGGAGATGATGTTGTTGATATACCACTTTATGCTTCTCATCTGGTTGGAACTCAAGCAAAATTTCATCTTGTATAAAGACTACATGTAATTCTGAAATATCTAAATTTTGCTCATTAAAATATGGCTAATAGTTAGTAAACATTAAAAAAAAAAAAAAATCAAGCTCTCAGTTAACCATGTACGATATTTACCAACCCAACTACACATATTCATATACTATGGCCGTTTTTAAAGTTTTTTATTACTGAATGGCAAAAAAGTCATTTCCGCTTCATCTTTCTCGCTGAACCGGCAACCCTAATTGTGACACTTCAGATTTTGTTCACGATGTTGCTTCATTTTTTTAGTGATTGCGTCGTTTAGCCTCTATTTCTTTGTTATTGATTATAAAATATGATAGATTTATGATAAAGGTATCAATTTCAAGTTTGAAAAATCCAGATTTTTCTTTTTCCGATTTTTTGTCCGAATAAGGGTGAAACGCCACGACCAAGGTCCGTAGAGCGCTTAATCGCTGAGAAAGCGGCCCAAATCGGCGCGTTTTAGAACATGGACTATACATAATATATAAAATTTTATTTTCTTAAGTCGTCGCTAGAAAACTGAAAATATGGATTGTGGTATATGCAGATGCAGGGGGTAGATACCGTCGTCTATGTTAATCACATTTGGGTCATCATATACTTCTTTAGAGTGTATATCTTTCTGATCAGTTAAATTATGCAAATTAGTTCATCTAGCCAGATTTTAGTTGACCATGAATCTATATTATAATAGAGAATATTACTTATCTCGACAATAAGGGAATCAAGTGGTGTTTGGAGATGTCACATGAAGATAGTTGTGGAATCACTTCATGTTTCTCAGAATCTCATGCAGTTAACCGCGGCCCAGTGGTAATAGCAGTTAATGATTAACAACCTTTCCCATGTTCGCCCGACCAAACGCCCCTTTTATGTTACAAAAAAAAAAAAAAAATCCATCTTGAATATGTATATATCTGTGAAACTTCAAAATTTTGCTCATGAAAACATGGTCATTATGTTAGTATACATCAATATTTAATATAAGGTTTAGTCTATAACATTAAACCGTATAACTCCTAATATTGATAATTTTACCAACAATCGGTTAGAAATTGTTTAACGCATTCATGTGTGATATTTTAAAATGGACCTTCTCCTAGAATATTATTTACATCCCCTAAACTATATTTTAGAATATTATTTACATCCTCTGAACTATATTTGTGAAGTGATTTTGCCACATGTCCTTTTTACAATCAATTTCACAAACAAATATGACATTGCTATTGAAATTGATGACATGGCTTCCGGAAAAATATGACATGGATAATTTCATTTAATGTTGATTTATTCAAACTTATTAGAATATAGTAATAATTCATATATTACATTTAATATTGATATTTCTTTTTGGTAAATTTTTTTATAATATGGTAATAGCTCATACATCATCTATAAAATAAATATATTCATATATAACACTTCAAATTTCGAAATATTATTATTTTGTATACTTATACAATCTGTATTACTCAAGCTTTCAAATTTTTTTACAATTTCTTAAAAATTTGAATATCTAATCGTAAGATCATTAGTCTTATATATCTACAAATTTTATAAATATTGTTTATGTTAAATATTTGATAATTATACAATTTCATATTATTTTTATTAGTTTTATACAAATTGATTTAATATATATCAAATCTATATTAAATATTAGTAAGAAAATAGTAAAATCTATAATATTTAATAAAATTTATTGTTAAATATAAGTTAAATTTATAAAAAACTTTACTGTACATGGTGCAGGAAAACACCTAGTTATTTTGTATTTGCATAACCTAATCCTAACAATATATTTAATTCCCCTTTTCCAGCAAGATTAAAACAATTATTTTGATTTATCAGTTAGCATTTAGATTCTTTACGTGAGAGATCGAGTGCTCCGACGTTCTTGGACAATTAATCAGCCCACTACCAGCATAGCATAGCTATTAACCTTTCTTCATAAAATTGCAGTCCCTGCAGTTATTATTGAACTCTAAACCTAACGTAAAACAAACTATAACATGAAATTATCAAACCAATTTGAGCTTATTCTGTTCTGATTATATAAAAAATTCCTGGTCTAACGTTGATGATATATAAGATTCATAATCAACAATATATAGTAACTTAAAAGAAGAAGTTTAACTTTTGTTTCTTTTAAATAGTTGAATCATGTATTATGATTTCAAACAATACAGAGAAAGTCACTTATAATATACTTTAGACACTAACACAATGCAACCATTAAAACAAAATTCATAACCTTTTACCTGCGTAATTTTTTTATTTGATCTATCATTTAAATAAGATGTTTAAAAAAAGATCCATCATTTAAATTTTTTAATTCATGTATTTTTGTATTTGTTTTACATCATTAATGATATATAGTGCAAATAGGGGTGTTCAACCCGGTAAAAGCAAACCAACAAAAACTGAACCAAACCGAAATAGAGAAAATGATTTGATTTTATAATACCGAATATACCGAATGAATGTTATTCTTAAGAAGCTGTGGCATATGAAAATGTTTGGTATATAAACCGATCAAACTGAATAAACCAATCAATTAAAATATAGTAATATAATTATATGTAAATTATATAATTTAATTAATAACATATGCATAATTGATTTTATTGATATAATCTTCATATAATATGTTGATTTTACTAATTTAATGTTTTTAAATTAAAAAAATATTTTTATTTTTATCAAATTAAACAAAATATAATTTTACTTTTCATTGAAAAATATGTGTCCTAATATTTACTTATTTAATTTATAAGCAATTTCAATTTCATTATCTGACTTCTTACCTTTTAAATACCTTTCCTATTACTATCTACCTTTTATTACTTTCTTATTAATACTTTCATAAACTCATTATTTTTTATATATAAGTCATTAACGGTACATTTTTAACAATACACATACTCAAAATTTTATACAACCTGATTAATAATAAAGATTATTTACTACGTGAGTAACATTTGACCTCTATCAAATGGAGTTTAGGAATGTTTTAGACTATTTCTTCAAAAGTCAATTAAATAAATTTTAATTAAAATATCATGTATTTTCCTAATAATAAAACCTAAGAGACTCATTAATTTTAACTAATTAAACTAAATATTTAAATATTTTTTTTACAAAAAAAAAAAGATATTCTACAGATTTTTCTAAAATTGTAATCTAATAAAATCTTACTATATCTTTTTGAAAAGTATAAATACCACTAAAACAGGAAAATGTTTTAAAACTAATCTTATAATTACATGGTATATTATCATTTGTGTCACTAAGATTTAATTAGTTTCCGAAGCATAGGTTATGCCAAAACAATATATTAATTTATATATTACAAACACAATTAGTCGCTTTATATAACAAACTACGTCTATCATATTTTATGGTCCATCTCATTTCACGCATTACCACATTACGAACTTTAACCAAGCAAGTGAATATTTATACATAGAATACATTATCATACATTTTACAACAAAATTCATTGGACATGAAAATAGTTTTCATGTTTATTAAATTTTACAAATATTATAATGTCTAACTAGATCTCGACCCGCGCAACCGCGCAGATTTTTGTTTTTATTTATTTTTATATAAATATTTTGTTTTCAAATTTAAATTGATATATAATATAATATATATGTGTCTATCAATTTTTAAACCATAATAAGTTTACGGTATATTTTTTCATTGGATATAGGTTTTGGGTTTATGGTTTAGGGTTTAGGGTTTAGAGTTTAGGGTTTTGGGTTTATGGTTTAGGGTTTAGGGTTTAGAGTTTAGGGTTTTGGGTTTATGGTTTAGGGTTTAGGGTTTAGAGTTTAGGGTTTTGGGTTTATGGTTTAGGGTTTAGGGTTTAGAGTTTAGGGTTTTGGGTTTATGGTTTAGGGTTTAGGGTTTAGAGTTTAGGGTTTTGGGTTTATGGTTTAGGGTTTAGGGTTTAGAGTTTAGGGTTTAGGGTTTAGAGTTGAGAAATGAGGTTTTGGGGATAAGATTTCAAATTTTGAAAAATAAAAAAATTAAAATTTTCAAAAGATAAACTTAGAAAGGTGCTATTTAGGTCATTTTAGTTTTTGAGTGCTATTTTTGTGATATAAACTTAGAAATGTGCTATTTTGGAGATTTGCTCATTTATAAAATAAACTATATAGTTTAAAATTTGTTTTCATTGGTTTAAGGTAGTAAAGATTAATCATTGTTAGATAATTTGATTTTTGTTATTTAAAAAAAATCTTTATAGTTTTAAAAGTTAACATCGACAAATATTTAAATATTTAACATATGGAGGTATAGTATTACAATATTAAATTATATCTATTTAATTCATACTATCTATAAATCCAATAGATCATAAAGCAAATTATTAATAGCCCAATAAAAATTTCTTGTAGACCCAAAATTTAAATGATAAGATTAGAGATTAAATGTAACATGATTTTCTAGGAATATGTCCATTAGGTCTATTTTTTAAAAAACATCACACATGAATCAAGACTGTGACTTCTATTTTAATATATAAGATAATCAAACGAAAAATCCAACAAAATAAAATATAAAAGTAGCTGCAAATACAATTTTCGGTTCAAATTATAATGTGATGTAATATTTAGTTATTATTTGCTTCAGTTAGTCGCTTTATATATCAAATTACTACTATCATATTTTATGGTTCATCTCATTTCACGCATTATCACATTACGAACATTAACCAATCAAGTGAAAAATTTATACATAGAATACATTATCATACAGTTTACAACAAAATTCATTGGACATGAAAATAATTTTCATGTTTATAAAATTTTATATATATTATAATGTCTAATAATCAAACGAAAAATCTAACAAAATAAAATATAATAAGTAGCTGCAAATACAATTGACGGTTTGAAACAATCAGTTGGATGACAAACAACTAAAATATAACACTACTGTATTTAAATATAAGTCATATACACTTTTGAAAATATGCTTAATGTTTATAATATATATCACAAAAAAATATAAAATAAAAAATTATATAAATATAAATGAAAATAAACACCCGCGCCGAGGTCTAGTAAAATTCATTAAAACCAGTGATATAATTGTTTTCGAGGAGACAGTCTTCGATATTGTCTTCTTTTTCAAATTGATTAGGCTTCAGCCCAGTCCGCGATGACCTGGCAGATTGATTAGCCAGGAATATTCACTGATATGTGTATAAATAAATAAACAAAGTACACTAGTGATATAAAAGTCACGCAAGAATCATATATATGTAATTGAAGATAACACTTATCCTACTATATAAAAAGGGTTATTTTTGGAGCTTCGAAGGTGTGCCACATTGGTAGAAATATTCCGGGCCAATCAATCTGCCAGGGACTGTGCTAAAGCCCAATCAATTTGAAAAAGAAACAATATCGAAGACTGTCTCCTCGAAAACAATTACGAAGACCAATATCCAATTACGAAGCCCAAACAATTTATTTGAAGTCCAATAAATTACGAAGTCAGCCCAATATCCATTTACGGTATATGATATCTCGAAAACACACAGCCTCCACCTAATCCCAATCGATGTCTCACCGTCGTCGCTTCACTTCCTCTCCCCCAACTTCTCCAGCATAACGCCTTCGATGACACTGATGGAACTTCAATGGTCCGCCATAAATCCTCCATTCAAGAAGACTATTGACCCTCCACATCTCTCCTCCGGGTCGATGATGTCTGTCTATCTCTTTGTGTTCTCTTCTTCTCAGCCTATTTATACGCCATTACCATCGCTCTTTCCTCAGATCTTAAAATCCATACCTTAATCATGGCCAAAAAAACCGCAATCCTCACCGGCGATGTTTCTTCTCCTCTCCTCTTCCGACATGTTTCACCAGGACCAGGAGATTCCACCATGCAGTTTAGGCTTATTCATTTTTGGGAAGCTCGCAAGAATGTCAAAGGAGGACCTGGCATCTTTCTTGGGATTGAGATGCTTATGATCGATGAAGAGGTATGTCTTCCTGTAATCACGAACATAAAAGTATATGAGCGTAACTTTGAAAAAAAAAAATTAATTTGTGGGTTTTGGAGGATTACTCGAGAGTTTTAGAGATTAGATCAATATGAAACATTGCTTCGACTAATACGACAATTGAAACGTTTTTTATTAGCGTATCTTTGAAATTTATTTTGTGGGTTTTAGAGGATTACTCGAGAGTTATGTGATAGAGATTAGATCAATATGAAACGTTTGTTTTGTTGCCTTATATGTATCTACTATATTAGTATCACTTGAAAAAAAAAATTAATCGTTTGTTTTGTTGCCTTATATGTATGTACTATATTAGTATCACTTGAATATTGTTTTGTTGCCTTTAATTTATGTGTTTGAGAGGATTACTCGAGTGTTCTGTGATAGAGATTAGATTAGATCAATATAAAACATGTCTTCGAGTAATACCAGAACTGAACAGTTTGTTTTGTTGCCTTATATCTACCTATTCTAGCGTTTGTTATATTGCAATATTCATTACAAGCAACATACTGAAATAACAATATTCAACTGACTCGATTTTTTCTCTCTGTTCTGTAGGGTACTTTGGCTCAGGGGTTCATCGGTCAGAACCGTCGTGACCAATATGAAAAAGAGCTCAGGCGTGGGAGCATCTATACACTGACAAACTACTATGCATCCAACAGCAAGGTGATGTACCATGTTGCTGATCAGAGGCTGGTAATTTGCATCTCACACGCCTCTGCCATGAGTAAGGTGGACAGAGACATTGAAGGCATTTTGACAGAGCGCTTCAGAATCCATTCCTTTTCGGATTTTGAAGCCAACTGCGATCTCAGAGGGGATCTTCACGGTAAGGGTTGAGATGATTTCTTATCAAGTTTAAACCAATATAGCTTCTTAGTACACTGTTTCTAACCGTTTGAGTAACAATGCCTGTGTCTGTCTGTTGTAGATGTTGTTGGCCACCTTAAGCTGGTTGATGGTCAGCCTCTCCATCAGCGTCCGGTTTTGTGCACCAAGGATGACTCAACATCTCGGAGAGTCATGGTTCATTTGCAGCTTAAAGAGTAAGAATTTGTTTAATTTATCAATTATTTCAACATATACTTTTTATGATCCTTATTTCAGCATCTACTTTTTTAAAAACTGCAGTGGTCCAGTGATTAACGTCTACTTATAGGACGAGGCTGCGGAAAATTTCCGCCTAAAGTTTGACGCATGTGCAGCCACTCCAACGGTTCTATTAGTCACAACAGTTAATCCTAAAAGACTTGGAGGTAATCTCTCACACTCCTTATAAGACTCCAACTCACCGACATTTTTAGTAACATAAATGTAGCACTGACTGCTTCTGTATTGACAGGGAAATTGAGCCTAAGTTTAATGTCTTCATCCAGAGTGTTTTTGGACGAAGAGGTTGACCCCACGAAGGAGTACTTGGCCTGGTTAGTATTTTAGCTCCCCATAATTTAACAAACTTGATCATCGCCTGATTTAAAAATGTTATTCAAGGTTGACCAAGAACCCAGCTGCAACTTCTTCGGTTAACCCTGTTGAGGTTGTTAAAGCTGAGACACTGACAATAAGTGAGATTGCTGCCTTCATCAAGCGTCAGCCTGTTCAGGTAATCCCATTTAGCTACGCAAATCACACATTTTCCTCAATGTAGTTGCTGACAACCTTGGCATGTTATTTCAGATTGCCTACTTTGACTGCATTGCCACAATTGATGATGTCAAGCTTGGCACTGAGTGGTATTACATTGCTTGCAAGGATTGTCAGACAAAGTTAGACCGTGGGCCTACAACACTGATTTGCCCAAGATGCCGCAATGAGAATGCTACTGCGGTAGCCAAGTAAGAATCTCCTTTCAACCATATTTGCACTTTACAAGAATATACTAATCAGTAATCTTTAAACAACTGCTGGGTGGAGATGTCTGTCTATGATAATGAGCAGCAGTGCACTTTCATCATTCTCGGAGATGCCGGGAAAGAGCTCACTGGCAGAAAAGCAACAGTCTTTGCATTGTAATAGCTATGAGGTTGATAAATGGATGATGTTATAATAGGAAAATGGTGGTGATGGGACTGAGCTTGAGGTTCCACTGCCACAATGTTTTATTGATGCAATAGAACAGACAAAGAAGTTCAGAATCAAGGTCACCCACTACAATTTCACATCTACCAGACTATCCTTGACCGCTACCAGAATTGTCTCAGCTGCAGTTTTACCACCAAAGAATCCCCCACTCACACCACCTATTCCTTTATCAACGGCTCAAAACAACCATGCAGCAAGTGAAGTGGAAATCTCAAATGTGGCTGAGAGAAGTCTTGGTGGATCTCCCTGTGCAAACAAGCATGCAACTTCAGCCAGTGACGCCCAGAAGAAAGCAAAGCGTATGAAGAGTAGTGGCTAGATCACCTGCACTAAAGTCTTCCTATCAATGGTTGGTACAGACTGCCCAGTCAGCATATTGCAAACAGTCGAATTGGTTTCGTTTTTAAAGTTGCTTGGTTTCCTCTTGGTTATGCAATGTATAATATTGTATGACCAGATGTTATTTATTCTACTTAGAACAGGAAAAAGAAAATGTTTCAAGCAGTCGAATTATTTGACTAATTGTAATTAATTTGATGCTGTCTGTGAGAATAATTAATCAAATCTACACGAACACTCCAAATTTAAGTGGCCCCAGACTAATTTCCCTATAGCTGGTCAACATTCTATGAAAGGAAAGTGGGATATTGCATGCCAAAAATGTCAACTGCGTTAGTTGAGAAGTAAATAAAATATATTCTATCATTAATGAGCTACAAACGGATTTGAGTTAGTCTGAACAAATCAAGGCTCCACACCGTGTACCCATCGTCTCTCATTCCGAGCTTTGAAAAAAAAACAAGTAGAAGAGAACTAATCAGTGTAAGTTATTCAGTGTATATCTATACAACAAAATTACACTTTGCCTCACTTCTTAATATTCTTCATTTTGTTTAGAGAACGGCTCTCCCTCAACACCATGGTCAAACCAAACTCCAAAGATTCTCCGCTTCTAGAAGGTATTTTTAATTTACAACCTCCTATATCTGTGTGTGTCTCCACATTGATGCAACTTAATATTGATATGATTTCCAATACAAATACAACCAAGAAACTAAGAAGCTCATTCTATTTTATGATATTTTTGGTTCTTTTTATAGAGATTTAGGAACCGTTCAGTTATTTACAAAACTCGGTTCGATTTATTTGGTTATTTTAGTTTTTGGTTTTGTTCGAATAGCAAAATTAAGAACATGTTAATATCCGGAAAAAAATTTGGGTCCAATTTGGTTCCGGATTATTTCCATTTTTCAGGTAATTTAGGATAATATGGATAAAACTGTCGGATAATTTGAAAGTGCTAAATGTCAAGTTATTCGCATTGTTAGGATAAAAATTTAGGATAATTTAGAAATATTTTAGGTAAAAGAAATATTTGAGTAATTTAATTTTTTGGATAGTTCGGTTTATAAATCATATTCTTAGTATTTTTGGTTTTTTGGAAAATATAATTGATAATTTTAGGTATATAGTATGTATTTTAAAATTTTGGGTACCCATTTTAATTTTAAATTTAGTCTTCACATTCTAAAAGAACAAAACTTAACTTACACTTTCAGAAACAAAAAACTCTCATTTTTAATTAAACGGTACTTTAACTAAACATGTAATCCGCGTGAAGCGTGGACACCGGCTCTAGTTCCAATAAAAGGGAATCAAAGCAAAGATGAGAGTGCCAATGATGGCACTGATTAAGGTTTCAGTGTAAATAATTTTGTTTGCTTATACATCCAGGCTCCAGCTCAAACCAGCAACACAACATATATAATAATTCTTCTAATCGTTTGCAGAATATGAGATCAAAAGCAAAAAGCTAACGCATAAAGTAATCGAATACAAAAGCATATGTTACTTATCTGGATATTGCGTAAGGTGAGTGTAATGACCCACCTCCACTATCCCCACTATCTCCACCATCTCCACCATCCCCACCACACCCACCATCTCCACCATCCCCAACTTCTTTAAAGAGAAAGAGAGAGAGAGGGAGAGAGAGAGAGAGAGAAAGAAAGAGAGAAAGAGAGAGAAAGCTCACCTGAGCTCGTCGCCGGAGCAACCGTGTGCCGTGATCACGTTCAGCCTGCCACCACCGATAAACGCCCTAGGTAACCGCCGAAAACCGCATTTCTTAAGCTCATTTTCGTTTCCGTTTAGTAAATCACCCATAACTTCCTAACCATTGATCATCTCGTACATCCAAGGCCATCATCGTGTTCCTCTCGTCGAGACGAAGCCGTAGACACCAACCACGCCTCAAACGGAGCCCGGACGAAGCCGCACGCGCCTCCCGAAGATTCGCCTCGGCGCGCGCGTGAAACACACGCGCCACCGCCGTCCGCCGGAGCCACCGCGAGTTCCGGCCACGCGCCGCCGTCTCCGACCAACGTTCGCCGGAGCCGCCGTGACCGACCACCGTCCGTTCGCCGCCGGGAAGCTGCCGCCGCGTCGCCGCCTCGCCGCCGTCGCCGCCGTTGATTTTCAGGTAAGCCGCCGGGGACCGACACCGGTGACTCGCCAACTCGGCCGAGTCAACCCGGTGAGTCAACTCGGT
>NC_027756.1:19125598-19129621 GCF_000695525.1 Brassica oleracea var. oleracea
CTTTTACCGCTTTTATCTTTATCGGGCCTTTAGGCCTTTGGACTTTTATCGTCTATGTTATTCCTATTTCAGACTTTTGGTTTATATCGTATTTTATATTTCGGATGTTATCGATGTTGGGCTTCTAGGCCTTTTGTTACCGTATTGACTTTTATATTATATGAAGATTATTATTATTTGAGTTGTATTATTATTTTATTTCCGCTTTTATCAATTTATTATATTTTGAAAGTGGCGGGTGTTACAGTGAGATGACGTGTAGTTTTTTTTTTGTTGATTGAAATTTTAGATTTTTTTTCGGTGGTTAGGGTATTGTTTTTGCTCAGTGGCTGGGGTTTTGTATTGATAACGTGTTATGTATTAAGAGAAATAGAGAATTTGTTGTTCTTATTATTACATAGGTCAAGATACAATATATAGGGATACAATATTAGGGATTCAGAATCCTCTAGAACATGGGCTTATGGGCCTAATGGACATCCACGTAATAGTTCATAATAATTTTATTGATCTAGGAACCATCCGATTATTTATGAAATTTGTTTATGTTTTGGTTCCATTATTTTGGGTTTTTAGTTTGGTTCAGATAACAATATTAGGAACCAACTACTATCTGATAAAATTATGGACCAATTTCGTTCCGGTTTTTGGATAATTAAGGTAAGAAATTGGATTTTACAAATAAAATATCGAATAATTTGAATAAATTTATGTTTTTTTTTAATAAAGAATATCCATATAATTATGATAATTTTAAGTATTTTAGACAAAAACAAATATTTGGGTAGTTTGGTGTGTTGGGTAATTCGATTTATAACTAGTTTTTAAAAACATTTGGTAATTTGAAAACTAAATATAATTAATATTTTATGCTTTTATGTTTTGGATATTAAGGTACTCATCTGGTACTCGGTTCGATTTCGGTTCGATTTTTTGCTTTTTGGTTTTAGAGATGTAAGTCCCATTTAGATATTTGTGAACATCAATTTTGTTTTAGATTTAGTTTTTCCGGTTTGTTTCGGTTCAGTTTTTGCTTCTCGGTTTATATACACATGCCCGGTCACATATTATTGACACATGTTTTAGATATTCAGATATGTTCATATTCAATCAAATGGTGAAATTTGAATTGATCCTTTGCCATCGTCAGTTAGAGGATAAAAAGCTTTGTTTAAACGGTTACATTAACTAAACAATACATATTGAGTTCGCACTAGCGTTTCCACCCAGGCACGATTTCCAAGGTGGCCGCCATCAACAAAAGCTTCAACTCCGATCTAGCATGGACGTGTGGTGCCAGAGCCTCTCCGCCGGTCTTTCATCCTGAGCTTCTCACTCTTGGGACCCCTGCTGGGTTTACCCGAAGAATCCTCTCACCAATAGGTGAAGAACGTTTGCAACCTAGAAGATTGCGTTTCTCATCTGGCTGTGCTCTTCCTTTAGAAATATCTATTTCCCTGATGAGAAACTGTCGCTACTTCTGGTTTAAGTCTGAAGGTGAAGGGTTCAACTTCGAAGCCGCTTCCTCTGGAGTTGCCCGACTTTTCTCAACCACCGGAACCGCCTGACCCACCGGAGCCACTGGATGTTCCCCTCTTGAAGACTCCGGCCTCTTTACACATGGACATGACTTATCCTCCCTCACCGCCAATCTCTATAGATCTGTGGAGGCCAAATGAAATGCAGGCAAGACTCCACCGGTGAAGAATCGTCCGAGCAACACCGATCCCCCGACGTTCCACTCTCCAATCTTCACGGTAGTAAATATATGGGATTTATTAAATTGTGTTATGTACTGGGCATTGGCCCCTTTTCAAACCCATCAATTTTCATAAGTATAAACAAACCACTAAGGGTATAATTCACTCGATGTTATATAGAGAGGCTTCATCAACTTCCTCCTTATCCTGGGAGAGATCACTTTCATCCTCCTTCCCATTAGAGGAGAAATCACTTATGTCTTTCTTCCTTCTCAGGAAAAGACAATTTTCACATTCCTCATGTCAAAGGGAGAGATCTGTTTCATCTCATTCCTTTTCTTGGAAAGGAGTTCTCTCATAATTATTTCTGATGAAAAATTCCAACTTCCTCACCAGTTTGTTCTCATGCATAGAGGTTTGTACGGGACCACAAGAGACAATCGAATTCACTTTGTCGTATTTCGTAGGTGGGGGTTGGTGTCTAACGTCACATTTCAAAGTGACTAAGTTTCAACCATCCAGCTATGCTGTGAACCTTCAATCGATGGAGTCGAGACTCGTCTCAGATTTGCAGGCATTTGAAGATCTATCTAGTTTAATTTCTGTTGCTTTTATGTTTTATTGTAATGATCAAAGAGGACGGCTAATTCTCTCTTGCAACCCAGAAATTTGGTTAATGAAGTTTAATGTTTGACAAACAAAAAAACGGTTACATTAACTATGAATATATTTGTATATTTAAACATTAACTAGATATTGACCCGTCCTTTTAAATTTTTTGGTTAATAAAGTTTAAGAGCAGAAATATTTTTTTTAAAAATTTTAATTTCTATATTTTTGTTTTTTGTAATTAATATTAATTTAATTTAATTGTTGGTAACTATACTAAGTATGTCAAGTTGCATAACTATACATTTGTGCGTTATGCATTTTGGAAATTATTTTTTAATTTTATTCCTAAAATTTGTGACATATTATATTTTTTCGTAGTTACCTAACATAATTAGTCAACAATAATCGTACAAAAACATCGATTTGGAATCGACCTGAAAATCAAAGTCTCATGTTCTATTAGACATGACATATATACTCGAAAGATTCTTAAAATGTTATATCTGAAAACTAATATCAAACCCAACCCGCACCAAAAATCATGAATTTAATATATTCATATAAATATATTTATGTAAATGGTTACTATAGTCTTCACTAACTTTTAGTAAAATCACATTTAATAAATGATTTTTAACAGAATAACCTATTTACAATCTGTTAAAATAAATGAGTTTAAACGAATTTTTATTTTTATTAAAAGTTCACTTAAAACCCGTTAAAACCTATTTTAACATCATTTTAATCTAAGATTATATAGGTTTAAACCCGTTAAAACCTATTGCGTAAAACATTCAGAATTTGAATAAATTAATGTCTCGATGAATAAATCATAACTTCTTGGGCTGAGATGTAAATTATGTTATTGTGGTGTAAAAAAGATTTTTTAAAATATATCAAAGTTAATTTTAATCTAAGATTATATAGGTTAACAATTCACATTTGATATAAATCCAAAAAAATAAGGATATTTGTTATTATATATATATATATATATATAATTGTCAGTAATATACAATTCACGTTTGGTTTTTGCCAAAACTAACCCACAACTTGATTTTAACCCCAAACTTATACCCAAACTTGAATCAAATGCAAAACTAACCTAAAAGCCTAGTGAAATTACAGCTCAGCCCCTTGTGACCAAACAAAAAAACAGAAGCCATTTTTACGAATATAGCCCTAGTAAATCGTCTGAGTCGTCTGAGATGTTGGAAGTCGTCTGGACGACTGAAGTGTAAGTCGTCTGGTACCGGTTTATTTTAAAAATAATTTATAAATCTTGTAAAAAAATATTTTGATGCGTGAAAAATAAAAATCAAGTAATTATAAACAGTTTTAAGTGATATAAATTAAGATATGATAAAATTGATTTGTTTTGAAGATAGATGAGTGGAAGTAGTGAATCATGAAATACTTTGGTTTAGGAGTTTGGCAAACATATGTTGTAGTATTGTATGTATTGTTAGGCTTAGATTTTGGAAAACTAAAATGTTTTTTTCAAAAATTAGTTTTCACCTATATGTGTTTATTTATGTGTATAGTAAACACTTTTCAAGTTTGATTTGATTTTATGAAGTCTTTAATTAGATAATTAAGTTTAGGGGTTATGTTTAGGGTGTGGACGACTTATATTTCAGTCGTCTGGTGAAGAAATTAAAACAGACGACTCGTCCAGAAGAGTTTAATATTTTTAGCAGGAAATTAAATA
>NC_027756.1:19131326-19167613 GCF_000695525.1 Brassica oleracea var. oleracea
ATTCTACTCGGATTGGTGTTTTTATTTGCTTTTGATTTGGTGTTTTATTTGCTTTTGAATTTGGTGTTTGCATTTGGTATTTTCAGTGTTTTGCTATTTGAACCTTTCTGTTTTATTATATGAAGTTGGTGTTTTTTATTTCTTACTTGTAAACCCAAAAAGAAAGAATATTTGTTAATATATATATATATATATAAGTGCGAGACTGTCAGTGATATATTTTTTCAAAAAACAAAATTGTCGGTGATATATATGTGGGTACCGAGAATTTTGGGATGGAAGTTACAAATTATGTGTTGTATAATTTGTTTATTTTGCTTTATTTAAAATGCAGTTATAAAATATTTAATTTATTTTTTAAGTAGGTTATATGGAGAAAACAATAATTGGATTAAACTTTTATTAATAGGTCATGTTCCTAATTTAATAGAATAGATTTTAAAAACATTTAAATATTTATATATTTTTGAACGTATTATATTAACTGATGTTAGGTCAAATATTAAACGTTTATATTAGGGATTATAAAAGGTATTACATTATGCATAATATATAAGATGGTTATATTTGAGGTAATATAAATAGGCATAACCACATTTGGAAACAACAAAAAAAGTATAATTATTCACATCTTAAACGTCGGTTAATCAATGTAGTTGAGAGAAGTGGGCCCACTATTTTCCTTTGATTCTTATGAGTTATATAGGGAATTACGGTAAGTTGTTTTAAATAAAAATGAATATTATTGATGCAGTTATAAAATAATCAGTTTCTTAAAATTAGTTGGACCATACTTTTATCAATTGGTCATACTGTTGTTTTAATAGAATAGATTTCAAGTTATAGCCACTAAGAATTTCAAATTACTGTATATTTCAAAACTAGGAAACTTGATAAGTATACCTCTTTACATGTTTATTTCAAAATTACACATACTGGGTAAATATCGGCGCTACGCCGCGGAGTGAGACTTTATACAAATTTAATATTTTTACTGAATTGGTATTTAGCTAATTTGGATAATGTGTTGTCTACCACTGTTAATAGTGTATCAATATTTCTTTAGAATTTTCAGAAAGCATATACACCAATAAATATAATAACAATTTGTCACATAGCATAAGGTGCCATTTAAAAGTATGCCTTTTTTTCTTCTATGTTTAGCAAGAGTAATCAGAGCTGGACTTGTTTCTTAGGTGATTTTTATAGGAAACACACCAAAATCCTCTTGAAAAAATGTGCTAGCACGAAACGTATCTATGAGCAAAGAACCATGCTAAAACATTTAGAAAATTTCGCAGGAAAAAAAGTCTAACATTCACTCTTTAGCTTTTACAATGTCTTTTATTCCCTTGAGATCATCATATACAACTTTGGCATATAGATCTAACATAAACCTATCTTTAAAAGAAACTTTATGTCTCCATAATACTTTTTGTTTTTTGAACACGATCTCCATAATACTTATGAGTTAGAATTCAATAGGAAATTAAAATGAAGAACAAATTCCTTTCTCCCTTTTAGAAAAAAGGAAAATTGTAAAACCATACTACAAGTAAGTATTAACGGATAAAATATTGTAAAACCATACTACAAGTAAGTATTAACGGATAAAATCCTTCTCAGCTGACAATTCAATTTCCAAAATCAGTTCTTATGTTTCAAGGATCATTTTGTGTAGAGGTGCTAAAACTTGAAACTTACCAAAATGTAAGAACAATTTTTGGTTTCTTATTGTCTATTTGCTATTTGTATATTGATATTAGAAAGGGAATGCTTGATTGAATATAAAATCTCTGTAATTTCATTTCCAGTGTACACATGACATGAAATCTACTTCCAACAATTTCAAGAAAAGGTCCGAAAGACCCTAAAATTGCCAGAACTAAGAATCACATATTTGAAATTAGATTATAATATGGCTCAAGAGGAGACTCAAACCTACCTCTCTTAAGGCCATCAAAATCACAGACGCAACTTTCTTTTTTTGCTTACTTCTTCGATGTCTTTCACATTTTACGTAAAATAATAATAAGGAAAGAAGATTTACAAAAATACGATAAATCAGGCTTCCTGAAGATCCTGCCCTGAAATTTTGTTTTAGTGGATTGAGAATCTTTATCTCCCAATCTACCAAACAAAAGAAACACAAAATTTCGAAATCTCAGTTTCATTAAAGATTATTCTCAAGATCACAACAAAGGTTCAACAAACATGTTCAGAGCTACGAACAATCATGAGAAAATCAGCTCAAATAAACTCAAATAAACTTCATGAGGCTCTAAATTCATCAGATCCTCAACATTCTTCACCACTTTTTAAATTTTCCTCTCCTAATCTTCTTATACAAAACACTTTTCATTGCCTCTATGGCGGCCTAAATAATGTCCCAACAACAGACGTGTACCGTTAGTTTATGATTTGAATTTTCTAATCACAATAGAGTACATAAATACAAATAGTAAATACAGTGAATATCTTGTTCAGTCAGTGATTTTTTTGTCTGTACTTACCTTTGCGATGTCATATTGCTGAGAACAACACTCAGAACTTGGATCGTTTCGTATTGAGCATCATTTCTTTGTTTCCTGCGAAGAAATTGCTGAGCTGATAAAGTTCAGGCCTAACAGCAACTTTGAATTGCCTTTCCCTCATGCCAAAAGAATAAATTCAAATTACCAAAAACTGTAAAAAAAAGAGTGCAGATCCCATCACTGGAAAAAAATAAATCCATCTACAAAGAGCATCACCTAGATGAAGAACCATCAACTTTTTTGTCATTCATATCCACAACGAACTCTTTAGTCTCAAAGGTCAGTGGCCCAGCCATGTGAAAACTCTTCCTCCAATTAGAGACAAGAAGCTTATTGCCATCTTTGATTCTCTGTAGGTGTGCACCAAAGTTGTCATCACATCCATCTTTACCTTCTTCAGAATTAACATAAGACTGACTGAAAACATGTTAAGCAAACAGATCAAATAACTGATGTAATTTTAGATATAGCAAGTCCGATACATAGGAAGCTAAGCCTTTTAAGTGACCGGAACTCAAGGACTTGGTAAACAAAAAGGTTAGATAACTCTATAGTTAAAAAGATCTTTAGGGGGTTTAATATAATCAATATCATGAAGAAACCAAGAACCAAACCCAGTTCTCATCATATTTTCACCGAATATATAGCACGGGCAGCTGAAAGAAGATATAAATACTCTATTATACAAAACTCTAATGCTTCATAATCACTCTTTCATGAATGACTAAAAATTCAGTTAATTTTCCCCATATTGAAGGAGACAACATAAAGCAGATTATCATATATACTTTTCCAACAAATGGCCAAGCTCACCTTTTCCTTCGTTTCCTCTGAAATCATCTCCCATAACCTTACAACTTTTTCAGCCGAACCCGACCCAGATACCACAAACCCATCCTTAACCAGAAGCGATTCAGGACCAGAATTAACATCCACGAATGAGATCATTATACTGTAAATCATAGGAATTTTCATCTGATCAATTTCCCTAGACATCCCTTGAAGACGAGGGATAATTTCAACCATACATCGTGCCACCATCAACACAATTTGTTGAGGCGAGGCATCTATATCCCTTACGGAACGGCTTGATCTTCACGGAAGCAAAGGCGATTGATTCCTCGTTGGGATGGAGTTGCAAGCTTATGTGTCAATATTAGTTCAGATGTGTACAAACGAAATGTGTTTTATAGTTTTTTCATCTGTTGACATATCTATCTCTCAATACTCTAAAAGTCTGATGTGTCAACAACAGGAGAGACGCTTGCTCCATTATTGTGTTGATTTACTCGATGAGCTTTATGAGATTTCACTTAGATGTCCTCTCCTAAATTTTAGATGGGATTATTTCAGACTTTTACAACTTTAAATGAGTTTCCTTTCACCCAGACTTCAATATTAAACCTATCCGAAATTCCTTTTAAGACGAGTTTTAAAAATGCATCTAAACACAATTTTTAGCATGTGTTTAATTGTTAATAAACGAAAAAATAATTCATTTTTTATTGCTTAAAATAATTGTAAATAAAAGTTCCTTCAAAATTTTAAAATATGGATTTATAATAATATATTAATTTTTATTGCTTAAAATAGCTATAAGAACTGAAATGTCTGGGCCGAAAGAAGAAACATACCGGAGAATCAAACATTATGACCATTATACCCTTGACTAAACCTGCTATTTTACCTTTGTTGCCAGCCTTGAACCTTCCGCTTCACCGTCTGCCTCGCCCCCTCTCGTCACTCACTGATCCGATTCTTCCGCAACGAATCTGTTTTTTTTTTGTTTCTCCATCAACAACTCGTAAGTTATCCTTTTTCCAGATCCATTCCCTTTCACGATAAGATTATTCATTATTTTGTTTTTACTTTAGTATTGACATAATGATAGAAACTTGTGAATTGTAGAAATGGCGGCAGCTTTTGCTTCCAGATTATCTCGTGGTAAGATACTAGTGGGAATTTCGAAGTAATGATATGAGATTAAATCAAAAGTTTTGAACTTTGTAACTGATTTTGAAAGACTGATTCATATGCCATAACATTTGTTTTTTTTTTGTTTGTGTTTTTGTTTGATGGTCTTATCAATTTATGCTCAAAATATTTGTTTTGTTGTTGTCTGATCTTATAATATAATGAGCAGGTCGTTCATTGCTTGGTGGTCTTAAGAATGATTTATCCGGATTAATGAATACCTCTTATGGAATGATGAATGAAGCTAGCCTCTCTCAGGTCAAATACCTTCTTCAACTTAGGGGTGTATTCAATCTTGAAATTGAAGTGATTTTATTTTAATGAGTTTTAAAATTCTTTTAGATGAATTGGTGAATTTAATATGGTTATTGTTACTATAAGATTTAGTTTTTTTTTTTGTTTCTTTTAAAAAAATCTACTAAGAAATCACTAGAAAACTACTTAAAATATTTTCAATAATTCTAAATTTCAAAATACTTTATGAAATGTCAAGTCCAATAATACTAGATTTTAAATGATTCATGTTTGATGTTTTAAAAACAGTAGATTTGTGGTCACTATTGCTTCTGAACTTAGTTGTGTTTGCTTCCTTCTGTACAGTTATTGATATCTAAAAGTTTCTAGGTGTATTAATGTTTGATGTTTCTTCTTTTTTTGTGTGGAAGCAGCAGCAACAGCGAAGGACATTCATTCAAATGGGGACGGTTCTCAAAGTCGTGGACAACTCGGGAGCCAAGAAAGTGATGTGTATTCAAGCGCTAAAAGGTAAGAAAGGAGCTAGGCTTGGGGATACGATAGTTGCTTCGGTGAAAGAAGCCATGCCAAACGGTAAAGTGAAGAAAGGAGCGGTTGTGTATGGCGTGGTTGTGCGAGCTGCGATGCAGAGAGGTCGTGTTGATGGAAGCGAAGTTAGGTTTGATGATAACGCCGTTGTTCTTGTTGATAACAAAGACAAGAAGACTAAAACTGATCGCCAGCCGATTGGTACTCGAGTGTTTGGTCCTGTTCCTCATGAGCTTCGTAAGAAGAAGCATCTCAAGATTCTTGCTTTGGCTCAACACATTGCTTGAGACAACAACAGAAAGTCCTAAACCAACCTAGTGTCTTTCTTTTTATGTTCTTCTGTAAACTCTCTTCAGTAATTTTTTCTTTTGGTTGAGTCTTCGTTAAGCTTACGTGGCACAATTTTTTTTTGTTCTAATGAATTTATAGGTTCATAAACTATTAAACTCTCAAATAAAAGTTAGAAATAGTTCAGCTCGGGTTTGATTAAATTTAAGTATGTTACAAATGTTCACTAATCAGTAACCACCTTGCTCCTTGAGGCTAAATTTCCAAATTCACTCCTTTGTTTTGGTTAAGTTACCAAACATTGTACTGAATTTTAGGGGTGGGCATATCGGTTTAGTTTCGGGTTCGGCTTGGGTTCGGTTTGGTTTGGTTAATTTGGGTTTTATAAAACTCAACCCAATTAAAACCAAAGTAGCTTTGGTTTGAGTTCGGTTTGGGTTTAGTTTGGTTCGGTTTAATTCGGTTTGGTTTAGATTTAGTTTGGTTTTCTTTAAAAATCTATGAAACAAAAAACAATTTAAAGCTCGATGAAAAAACTCTTAACCACGTCGTACATAATAAGCAAATAACAGACTATTTGTAATCTAATTAGCGTAACAAAGACTTGTAAGCATTCCAAAACCTATTAACTAAAAAACTATTTGCATCTACCTTTTTGTTTTTATTGATCCTATAATAACTTTGTTACATAATTTAGAGAATGAAAATTGGAGACGATGAACGAAACGAGATGGCTACGATTTAGATACTTATAGTTTTTAAGTTTTGTTTTCATTACAATCTTTAGGTATTAGGATTATTTGAATCATATTTAGATTTTTTTTTTAAATATATGGAAGTTAAGAAAAAATGGAAAACAAAACTTTAACTAAAATTTACAATATGTTAACATATATATATATATTTATAGATAAAAATATATTGGATTATTGGTTTGGTTCAGTTTGGTTCAATTTGAACCCAAACCAAACCAAACCATTCGGGTTGAGTAAAACATGAACCAATTGGATTATGTAAAGAGCACCGTTTGGTTTGGATCGGTTCGGTTTGGGTTTTTTGTCCACCCCTACTGAATTTAAATAGATTTTGAAATCTCGTCAAAGTTATGTGTTACTTAATTAATGGTTTCAAAATATTTATTAAAGATGTTTTTCATTTTTTTTTGTTCTCTTAATATAATTTACCATTCAAAATGATCTTAGTCAGATAAAAAGGGCTATCACATCGTGTAATAACATCTGCACTAGATTACATCCGTGTAATGAACATATGTATATATAAATTATTTTATGTATTATATATTTTTTACATATTATAAAATAATAATAAATATATATTGAATAATTAAAAAGTGAATAACTATTACATTAACGTATAAATAAATTTTATTAAACCAACAATATATTTTTTGTATTTGATAGGATATATAATTAAATTTAAATAATATTAACATATATAGTATATTTTTAATATTAATGTCTATCAAATGATGTTTTCTACTCATATGATTTTTTGATCATTTGTATCTTTTATAACAAAAACTTTAAATTATTGATAACAAAATTTTCATTGTCGGATTAATAATTTTATTAATTTATAATTTTTAAATATAAGCTGTCAATGTTTGTTCAAAACTTTATAGAAAAAAAAAATTGTTCAAAGTAAATTTCAAAATTAAATATTTATATATTTTATATGGTATATGGTATATAGTTCAATTTTAAATAATATATATATATATTTTAATCTTGATAATTATTAAATAAGATTTTTATACTTTAACCACATTAGGCAATTCCGTGGACCAACCTAATTCTCTAAAAATTCTAAAAATCATTAGAGTAATGACCATGGCTGCAACATTTTTTTTTTTTTTTTTGATAATCCAGTATCCGACCACTTTTTGCGTGATCGACTAGCCCACCGGGCCTAATCCCATGCCATTACAGGATTTTTAAGCGTCCACTTAAGGGTCCTTGGTTACGCGAAGTGGTCTGGAGGGCGAGAGGCACCCCATGTAAAACCCCTCGTGGCCAACACGAATCGAACCCGTGACCGTATCGGGGCCGAAGCTCCCTCAAGTACCACTAGGCCAACTTGAGTTGGTTAATATATATGGAATATACATGGCAACCCGTGTATGCATACATTAATACATCCATGTATGAAAAAATCATGGATACATGCACATGGTTATAGGAAAAAATCTTTTGAAGTATATATCAGATTTTTATCACTATTTTCTTAAAAATCTGTATATTTTTAACAAGTCTTTCAATCCAAATAGAATTATTCTTACTGCAAAATCATATATTAATTAGCCTCTCTTTTTACTGGTAAGTCAGAAAAAGTACTGTTAACTTTTTAAAATCAAATACCATAAAATGGGGAAACCAAAGAAAATAAAACAATACTATATTTTTCTTTGAGTTCTTAGCAGAAATATAAATGCAAAACCTATAAATGTTGAAACAGCCATCTTGGTTTTATTCAATGCCAAAACCGGAAATAAACCAGAGTTATTTCTATCGAGCTCGTTGCAATTCGGTTCGGCCTAATACGCAGTATATACTTTCTAAACGGAACCAGTGTTGTCCCCTGTGGAATCACAACAAAAACCAAATTTAAACCAGATCCTCCTCAAGTTCCGGTCTGGTTCAAGCATAGAGGTTTCTCCCGCAGCGATCACACTCGGTTAAATGAGAAACCGGAGTTTTGCCGGAATTGGTTTTCTGCAGATTTGGAAGATCAATCTCAAGCACATCATGAAGAGCCTTAAAGCCTTCTCGTAGTTCATTAGAGCTGGCAAAAGGAATAGAAAATAATCAAATATCGATGACCAGTGGTAAACCGCTTAAGAAACCAGACCGGTTGAGCTGCTTTTTTTTAAGTGGTGGAGTTAACCGGACAATGGTGTTGTGAGTCGGTTTAGCCAAAACTCCTCTCCTTCAGGCTCAAGCAAATATCATAAGCTGAAACTGGAGATAAGCTTTCGCTGTTGAACTCAACCGCATTGAACAATCCTCTTCCTCGTACTTCTTTGATGTAACTAGAAAACTGTTTCTTGATTTCATTCAGTTGAATCCTCAGTTCTTCTCCAAAACTTGCTGATCTACAAGATTCAAGAACTAATAAATGTTAATCGAAAGAAGCCGAGAGATTTAGAAAGTAACAAGCATAACCTTTCGACGAGTTTCTCTTGCTCGATAACATCTAAAGAAACCATAGCCACAGCACTAGCTAAAGGGTTCCCACCAAATTTGCTGGAATACAAAAAAAAATAAGAAGCTTTAGATGCTAATCTCTGTTAATAAGAAAAGATAGCTTATGCGAACCGTCCGTGTTGGCCAGGTTTGATATGAAGCATCACATCTTTATCAGCATGCACTGCACTTACTGGACCTCCACCTAATGCTTTCCCAAGTATCTGACTTTCAAGAAGCAGATTCAAATGATTTCAATAATCTATGTAATGGCGTTGTTCCCGGGAAGTGTATAGAAAACATACCATCATGTCAGGACGAACTTCTTCCCGATCACAAGCTAACATCTTCCCGGATCTCGCTAGACCGCTTTGTACTTCATCAGCTATCATCAGAACGTTTTGTTTTGTACAGAGTTCGCTAACAGTTTTCAAATAACCATCAGGAGGAATTACAACCTATAACCAAACCAACTTTTTAAAACATTTTAGAAACAAAACACAGTATATGATTCAATCTCTAAGGAACTTACTCCAGCTTCGCCTTGAATAGGCTCGAAAATAAATCCAGCTATTTTATCTCCCTTTTCTACAATAACATGACCCACTCATTAGCTCAAGCTCAATTACTAATTAACTCTCATATAAGTAGTACCCATTTATTAAATACCTTTAAAGATGTTCTCAAGTGAATCAGCGTCACCAAAATCAACTTTAAGGTTCCCAGGCAACAATGGACCGAATCCACGAGTAGCATCATTGTCACCAGGGCGAAGCTAGTAAGGAGAGAGGGTGTGCATATGCACCCATAATATTTTACAAAAATATTGTGTTACTGAGCCTAATTTCATATATACACTATATATTGTTACTGGTAATTTTACACCGTGTGCCCTAGTGAAAAAAATCAGTTTGGATTCGCCACTGTACCCTATATATTGTTTTTCTTTTCATGACCATTTTCTTGCAATTTTCAAAGCGGTTTCGACACCTTCAGCGCCTGTGTTCATAGGAAGCACCATCTCATAACCGAGCATGTTTGTGAGACGCTCTGCAAATATTGGGAATTGATCATTGTAGAAGGCTCGTGAACCTAAGGAAAGCTTCTTCACTTGTTCTTGCAATGCCTTGATGATGATCTTAGGGTGGCAATGTCCCTGGGGCGATTTTCAAAAATACAAACAAGTTAAAAAAAAAGTTTGTAGTATCTTTTAGGTAAAGCTGAGAGGAGGAGTGAGGTTTTGGATGAAGCTTTAACCTGATTAACAGCGGAGTAGGCAGCGAGAAAGTCAGTCGATGTATCTTTTTCCTTCAGGGTCCCATATTATTGATCCATTTGCGCGAGAAAACACTACCGGAACTGGATGGTAACTTAGATTTTGGGGACTCACACACATGATAAAGTTTACAGACTAAAGGTAATTAGCAAGAAGTATCTATCTGATCAAATTGGTTAGGAACATAATGAGATCATAAGTATACTCAAGAAAGGAAGAAAAAGATAATTCATTTCGAATCATTTGTTGTATATTCTAATGAAAGACTATAGATTTCCGTGAAATCAAACAAAACCCATAATGAAAACACACACAAAAGGTAAATCAAAGAAGAAGATTTTAGACGCAACGAGCAAAGGCCCAGAACCCAAAAAGAAAAGAAGGTTGGGGATAGGGTTAAATATTTAAAAGTGTTTTAAATGGACGATATCAGAGAACAAAAACGAAACAAAAGAGAGAGAGAGAGATCAAATTTTGTCTCGTGGCTGCCATCAGAGTCTTTCTGACGCGGTGATCAGTGATTAGCTCTAAACTTTTATATATTACTTAATGTCTTTTAGAATTTTCGACGTGGATATATATCCCTAATACCTTTCTCTCCTCGAGATAATAGTTTTTATCAGCTAGAAATCTCAGAACTTTAGTACATTTATACTCGGTCGAACGAGTTTAACACAACTTTTATACCCGGTTAGAAGGGTTAATCACGATCTTTATACCCGATCAGAAGCGTTAATTTTAATTTTAATTTTAATTAGGAGTTTAGGTTATTTAAGATCTGGACTCTGATACCATGTTAGATTCGAATTTAATTATGGACTTCCAACTTAAAATCAATCGGTGATTATTGGATTGAACTTAAAATCAATTGGTGATTATTGGATTGACCCTAATTCTTTATATATTATTTAATGTTCTTTAAAATTTCTGACTATATATCCTGGTAAAACACTTTTCCTTCGTTGGTTCGTTTTCCCATAATAATGATGGTTTTTCGGGATGCATGCAAACTTTATCCAAATCATTAAAAAAGGCACGGAAGAGTGGGAGTTCGAGAAAGCTCGAGACCAGAGTTTGGGTTTGAAGAGAGAGAGCTAGAGAGAACTAGATTCTCAATAGGCTATCTAGGCTTTTCCATTTATATTTGCATCTCTTGCTGATTTGTAACAGAGATCAAAATAGGTTGACAGGAACTATAACCTCTGAATATTGTACTTTCGTGTTTACTATAATAGAAGATTGAGAGATCGATTTTTCTCTGCGGTGAATATAGCTCATTTTTCACATCGAAAAAGGGAGGTGAACGCCACATTAATAAAAATGTTTTATGTTTCTTCTTTTCTTTTCTTGCCTGATTCGTGACCGATAAGTGGAAAAGACAAATCCTAAACAAGTGGGAAAGGAGCTTTTGGATTCCCCAACAAGTTTCTTGTATTTTCCCACAGAGTGTAACTTTACAATTGGTCATATAGCTAATAAAATTTTACTTGCATATCGCAGTAGAACATGACGACATTCATTGTATCAAGATATATGAAAGTGAAGGAAGAAGAAAAAAAAGCCCAAGTTGAGGCTGTAATAATCGGAACTTTGGACTTTGTTCTTTTTCAGAAAGTCTCGGCCATTGTCTTGTGAATAAATATACAGTAATACAGAGCAGAGATAAATGTTGAAAAGACGGTTTAACAAAGAGAGATTATGACTAAGCAAGATAATTATATATCTGAGGGTTGGTCTTGTCCCTCTCCAAGTACTCTCGATCGATCAGGCTTTCTATCCTCTTCTTCAGATCCGCGGGTTTTATTGGGAACTTCAGCTGCAAAATCACAAACACGCAAACCATACGTTTGCTTAGTGTGCTACTACATACGTTTGCTTAGTGTGCTACTACATATATACAACGGTACTGAGAGTGAGAGCTCTCATCATCATAGCAACATGGTCAAAGATTAGAAGAGTCGAGGCTTTTTATATCGTTAAGAAAGAGAGGAAGAAAGTTTACCTGTTGGAAGAGCTCGGTGATTAGGAGAGTATGGCTCAGGACTTTTCTCGTCTTCATGATTCGAACAATGGCTGCATCAATCTGTAAGGGAAGGAGTGTGATGGGAAAGTCACTTAGTCAACTCTTTGCTCGTTCTAAGAAAAAACAGTATCGTAAACCAACCTGGTATTGTCGGTCCTGGAATACTCTCTCTGTTGTACTCGTGTTCTCTTCTACCGTCTCTTTCATCTGGATTGCATTCACCTGCGCTCAGAAAA
Organism: Brassica oleracea var. oleracea; assembly: GCF_000695525.1. Classification (NCBI taxonomy): domain Eukaryota; kingdom Viridiplantae; phylum Streptophyta; class Magnoliopsida; order Brassicales; family Brassicaceae; genus Brassica; species Brassica oleracea. The sequence goes on from NC_027756.1 coordinate 19,143,644, forward strand.
TAATCATAATTTGGTTTATTACATATGTGCGAGATTCTAGAAAACTTTTAAGTGAAACAACCAAAAGAAAATAACTGACGTACCTTAATGCGATACAGAGGAGCCGTAAAGGTGTCATTAAAATCAAATTCATCCCCGTCTTGTACATCTCTTCCCTTGGGATACTGCAATAACATTTACACAAGGCGCATCAGTATTTGGGGGGAAAAAAATGCAAACCCACGATCTCAGTAGTTTCTGCCTTAGCAGAAAGGCTAGTTAACAGAGTCCAGTTTTTTTTAGCCTAACCTTCTGCAGGACACGAACTTTCCCACAAGCAAGCGACTGAAGAGTCCTTCTCAGTTCTTTGTCCTCTATGCCAGTGGAATCTTTAATGTCTTCAAAGCTAAGTTTCATTGCATCGTTAAATAACATCAACACAACAGCCTGAGACGATCAAAGACAGCACGTGAAGAATCAAATCAAAAATGAGTGGTAGGAAAAGCTTGAAAAGGAAAAGAAAAGAAGAGAAAATTGGACTGACCTGAAACAGGGAAACAGCAAGCTCCTTTTTACCTTTGGAGAAATCTGCCTTCAAAACACAGTGACCTAATGAGTTTTGCCACATTAACCTCCTCCCACTGTACTTGCTCAAATAAAACTCTTTGAAGATATCCTACGGAACAAACATATATACATTACAAAAAAAAAACTTATGTAACAAAAAAAAAAAAACATGGGGGACATATATACAAGGAACTTCTGGTAAAACCTGATAGACATTTAACTCATGAGGAAGTTTAACATCCATTGGTGGATATGTTGGCCAGTACCTGCATCATTCATGGAAGGTTAAAAAGCTGTTATAAATATCTCATTCTATACCGTATAGTCCGGGACGAATTTGATGTATAGTCATACCCTGTTGTTAGAACGTGGACACTCATCTCAATTCCTGATGGCAATTTTGTTCTGGCCTGAGACGATTGTTTGAATGACTCGTTGATTTCCTTTGACAATTCAATATCCTGGAGAAAATACTCAAAGAGAAATGAATACTAGGATATACTGTAAGCATAAAACTCCAGATCTTTATTCCTTTACTAAAAGTTTAAGACCAACATCCTTTTAAGAAAAATAGAGAAAGAGAAAGAAAAGAGGACCTTGAACATCCCTTCAAGCTTGTTTGTAAACTGACTACCACACTCAGTCTTGAGCTGTAGGTGTCACCAAGATTGGGTCAGCGGGTAAGAACTTACCGAAATAGAAACAGAAAATCAGTGGGAATCAACAGGAGTCTCTTTGCAAGATCCTTTTGTTACCTTAGAGATCATTGATTTCTCAGCATCAATGGAAGCGCTTTTTCCCAACAGGAGTCTCTTTGCAAGATCCTTTTTATAGAATGCTTCGAACACATCTTTACCCTTTGATCAGAAAAAAATAGAAATACTTCAGCAAAACTTAATTTAGATGGTCAAATAGCTGGTTTTCAGACCCGGAACAGTTATTCAACGTAGACAAACACAGCACTAGATGTAAAGAATCGGAGGTAACCTGGATAAATCTGAACAAAACCAGGACTTTCTCAAGGGTACTCTCCAATTCTTCTTCAGAAGTACCCTTGTTCCCAGCACGGAGCTTCTCGTCCAAAAATTTGGCGATAAGTTCAGCTGGACGATTCTGCAAAACAGACCCGGAACATTCATCATTTAAACACGTACTAACATGCAAACTTGAAACATCTACAGATTTAATATGGTTAATGCTAATGTGCACTTTGTCAAAGTGATTCTTGATATTACATAAGTATTTTTTTGCTCGATACTGGAGCTAGTACCATATACTGTATAAAATCGGTCAAAAGAGTATTTTGTATCCGAAGTGATACTAGCGACAACACTACTGTAACCAGAGCCCAAAAATATGTTTATACCCAGAGCCAAAAATGCCTCATTTTTTAATAGTAAATACAGTACATAAGCATTGCTATAAATTCCACAGATTGCAACATTGTAGATTATAAGGTTGACACTTCCACAACGATCAGTATGTAGCTTTTATATGGAAGTAAAATTGTTAGCAAGAGATAAGTCAATCATCAGCAAAATAAATATTCAATACCTGGCGCAGATTTATCAGATGCTCAAATGAATCTTTAATGGTGTTACCAAATGATTCATTCTTGCAAAAGCTATCTTCCCATACTATGTCAAGAGAAGCCTTGAAGTCCAATAGTGATTGTACCATATCTTTATCTTTCTCTTCATCCATAACGATCTTCTGCCCAGTTTTCCGAGTGTAGGAACTTAACGCCTGCCTCATTGATTCAAGTGCAGTGACCCTAGAAAAAAGGGTGTACATCCTCTGGAGGTCCTCAGTACGACGTCCATCCATTAATGGTGTGAAACCCTGGAGTATGTTCAGACATAGAATAAGGGTAAAGCAAACAAAAATTTGCTAATATATGCAACCACAAGTATGACAGGATCTAAACCTTATCAAGGATAGCAACTATATGACGCTCGAGAAGTTGCTTTTCAACAGTTGATATCAATGGTTTCCTGGTTGATGCATCTATGTACAGTATGCATTTTTCATTCTCTTCATGCAATCTTCCCTGCATCAATCACCAGTAGAAACCTTAGAGAGATCAGATCAACTAATAACATGTACGGATAAACTATATGAAGTAATGCAAGGCACCTCAACATGCTTCAGGTACTCGGGAACGTCATATTGCTGCATGTATTTCATTCCTTCAGCAGCATAAAATTCAGAAGTGCATTCAAGGAAAGGTTTCTCAAAGCTTTCCGAATATATTCCCAGTGCAGTAAACATCTTTAAGAGATGGCTTAGTAGTGTCCTATTAACAGCTTCGGCTAACCTGCACGACCAATGACATAAAAGAAAGGTCAAAAGATTCACATGAAAACATTGTCAAATAAATGAATGACTAACAATAGTGCTCATTCGTCTTGATATTTTATTTACAACTAACTATCATTGCTAGACAGGAATAGAGCTCATGGACCATTCAAAAATTACAAACATGATAAAGGTATAGGATAAATAAACCTTGCTTCACATATTACTGAAAGCCTGGAATTATTACAAGATTACCTTTCTTTTTCAATCATTCTCAAGAGAGCAGTAACAGTCCTCTGCTCAACATCAGGGGACAGAGAAAGATGCTTCCCAAAAAGCTGAAGGCCCATCTCCCACAATGAACGTACATTCGGGTTCTGTATAACATACTTCCTATCCAAAGACAAGGCTATGCTCCGGATCATGAGCATCTGGTCACAGAAATCTTGCCAGCATTTCTCAACGAGCGACAAGAAAACAGAGAGATCGGTGTCTTGGCCAACTAAAGAATGTAAAGCGGCAGAGATGTGCTCTTCACACTCCTTCTGCATCCGTTCGTAAAGCTTTCCTTCCAGCTTATGCAAGCAAAGGTCATCAACAGCCTGAATAAAAAAATCAACAATTTCTAATTTCACATACAATACAAACAAGAAGAAACCAAACAAAGAAAGAAAGATGGGAAAATTTGGTACCTGGTAAAGCCTCTCGAGGTCGAAAGAAAAGGGCTTTTTGAGGAATATAGCTCTGATAGCTGACTGCAGATTATCCCAGGTAGTGTCTTCAAAGTTTGTTGGTAGAGTTGGTTTGGCTTCACACATATACATATATTACAAAATCAGAAACTTCCAAATGATGAAAAGTGGTTTTATCCACATCCTCACAATTGCTAAACCAGAGCATCTCAAGGAATCAAGCTTCGTGATAGATTATGCATAACATAGATAACGGATCTGGCTAGAGAAAAGAGATTCAGAAATACATAAACCCTAACCACTCATTAACAAATCAAAATCAGCAATCAAGCTCGATTCAACAGTGAATCCCGATCCAAATCAATCGCAAAGCACACAGAGTCTGAACCAATCGCGGGAAGCCTATAGAAAAACCCTAAAATTGAGAAGCCTTACGCTACACAATCAATCGTTCGGTGCAGAGAGTCATTTTCAATCAATCGAGAGCTTCGATTTACACACTACGCAAACAAACTCCTAAGATCAAACAGATAAAACCTAAGAAACATCAGATTTTACGATCAAAACAATCGGGAATTGATAGGAATCAACCTTTGTTGAGCTTGATGACGAGCTTCTTAGTGGGAGTGGGCTGGGGGAGTGTAGCCTTCTTCCGGGAGAGATTGGCTGCGGCGGAGGGGGTTGGATCTTCGTCCTCCATGGGGAAGGGAACCTTATCGGAGGGAGTGTGGAGGCCGTTTTTGGACTTTTTCATGGGAGGTGGGGGAGAGTAAGAAGAGTCAGTGGTGGAGGCAGAAGAAGCGGCTGGGGGGCAAGTAGAGCGTTTGTTTGGAAGAGACATGAAAAATCGGGAGAGAGAGGTGAAATCAACAAGAAGAAGAAGAAGAAGACGACGAAGGCTTGTCCCAATTTAAGCCTCGTAACCCAAGGAAAAAAGAAAAAAAAATCTTTTGTTCTCTCTCTCTCAAACCTACTCGAAATTCGCAAAATTAGATTGAGAAAAAATGTATATAAATACTTTAAAATTTCTGTTATGGAAAATAATTAATTTATACTATTATTTGGAAAAAAAATGATCAAATAAATACTGAACTTACACATTTTTGCCAAAGAAAATACGAACTCTTCGTCAATCCAAAAAACATATGAATATGTGTTGACTGAACAAAATTAGGTATAACTTTAGTTAACATTAATTTTAACTTAACCGACATTTATTTTGTTAACGGAAATCAAACAACTGTCGTTTTGCTAAAATATTTAAAAAAACTAACAAAATTCACCGCAAAATAGTGAACTTACCCATTTTTACAAATAAGCATGAACTTTTCACTGATTCAAAAGATATAAACTTGTTTTCGGTTCGAATTTTGGATGCTTGGTTTATATATAATTTGTTTTAGCCAAAATAAGTTTATATTTTTGGATCAATGAAAATTTCATGCTTTTTAACAAAAATGTATAGTTTTTTACGGAGAATTTTCTTAGTTTATTTTTATTTTAGCAAAATAGCGTCATTTTGACTTTCGCTAAAAAAAATAAATGTTGGTTAAACGAAATTTAATGTTATCTAAAGTTAAAACTAATTTGGTTCAGTCAACACAACTTCATATGTTTTTGGGTAACGACGAGTTCGTGTTTTTTTTTCAAAAGTGTGTAAGTTCAGTATTTATTTAATTGTTTTCTTCTATTATTTGTGACAATATAAGAATCTACATTTGTAATTACTTTCAAACTTGAAAAAGGAGGATAAAAAACAGAATTTCAAAGCTGGTTTGGACTAGTACCAGTTCTAGATGTTGATATGAAATTATAAACTTAAACATATGGGCCAGTTAATATAATTAGTCGATTATTATATAACTTACCCACAAATAGATAAATTTCCTGACTTTTATCAGTTTGGAATTTTGTTGGAACTCATATCTAATTTATGTCTTATTGAATCAAAATAATCATGGTGCTGTGTTTAAACAATGCACCATTTTTTGCAAAACAAAATTGCACAAGGTGATAGTTGTTTTGTTATGCTCTAAATGTATTTGGGTTATTGTTTTCAACTTCATAATCAAAACAAAATGTAATAATATTCATGGTATGTTATTGGTTCAGATTGGATTTTTGGTAAATAATGAAGTGTTATCGTTGTCTCGATGTTGAAAGTCGTCATGGACGAACATGGAATCCTCCGTGGAGATGAAATTATTAAAATGTAACTCATAAGAGAAAAGAAGCTTTTAAAAGCTAACGAGATCATTTGAGAGTATGATAGATGATACGGATTATTCACTACTTTCTTTTGAAGTATTAGTATTTTGGTGTGTCGAGTTTTTGTGTTGAGAGGTGGGTCTATGAAGCCAGAAAGAATAAAAAATGTTAATTACTTTCTTAACAACTGAATTTAGTATTTCATTTTTGTATGCATATAGTGTTCATGTAAATAAATATATCAAGTCGAATGGTGTCATTGAGACTGTGGAATTGCCTAGAAAGTGATGGTCTAATGGTTTGGTTATAATCATATTCCCACAATGTTGTTCTGTTCCCAACACTTTGTTCTTTCTCTTCCTCTCTCTTTCGGATCTATGCAAAATCCACGTTTTTTAATTCGTGAAATTAGACCAAGAAAAATGAATATAAATATTTTTAAAATTTTCATATATAATAGAATTATTAATTTATAATTATTATTTGTGATAAATAAGAATCTACATTTGTAACTATTTTCAAATTTGAAAAAGGAAAAGAAAAAGAAAAAAGTTTCAAAGCTGGCTTGGATCTGTACCAGTTCTAAAAGTTGATATGTTGATATGAAATTATAAACGTAAACATATAGTCCAGTTAATATCATTTATTGATTATTATATAACTTACACACAAATAAGCAAATTTCCTGACTTTCATCAGTTTAAAATTTCATTGGAACAGATACCTAATATATCTTATTGCATCAAAATAATAATTGTGTTGTGTTTACACAATGCACCATTTTTGTAAAAAGAAATTACAGATGATAGTGTTTTTAGGTGATAGTTGTTTTGTTACGCATAAGCTGGTTTAAATATATTTGTATAATTATTGTTTTCAATTTCATAATCACCATAAAATATAAAAATATTCATAGTAGTGTGTCATTGGTTCAGTTGGGATTTTCCGAATGGGTGATATAGTTGTCTTGATGTTGAAAGACATGGACGAGCAGCATAGAATCTTTTTTTTTCTTTTGATAAGTACGTGAATTTCGTTAAAAATGAAGCTGGTTTTACAAAAAGAAAACAGAGAGTTAAGCAGAAAAGCCTTTTGAAGCCAAAAAAGAATAAAAAACAACAAAAGACTTATAGGTTGGAGTCACAATGAGCAGCTACCAACGACTAACTATGCGTGCCTCAACCAGAGGTGCATCATGTTCCTGAAGTTCTTCCTACCTTTCCTTGCATGGATTGTGTTTCTGATCAATCTGTCGATCGCTTTGAAGATGACTTGAGGAGTGGAAGAGACCTGCGAGTGTAACCTTCTATTCCTTTCAGCCCACAAATTGTAAACAGTGGCTTGTATCACTAAGCATTTCAGGGTTGGAGGGCAATAGATGTCGCTGATATCAAGCCACTCAATCAATGCCAGAGATATTTATCAGGAGAGTTTGAGTGTCCTTTAAACCATACTTTCTTTAAACCCATGAGAGCTTTGCAGAGTAAGTCAGTAGGTATTGATCTATCACATGCCAGAGATATTTATCAGGAGAGTTTGAGTGTGATGGCAAAGAGACAGAGCAAAGCATGATGTGGACTTGTTCTGCTGCGGGAGACCTTGCAGGTCTCAGAGACCAGCCAATATCAGTACAGCATGTAGAAACTTTTGCATTCAGCGGTACACCTAGCTGACGAGGCCCAGAGTTTCCGAAGAGCTTGACGAGAGGACCTAACGGCGACCAATGATCAAACCAGAAACTTGCCATATTACCATCACCAACTTCGCATCGCAAGAACTGTTGTTTGGTTTCATCAATGGACCAGAACGATGCATCTGTGATACGGTGAGTCTTGATCCATGATGCCCAGAGGGACTCGTTCTCAGAGAAAAGAAGCCAGATAAGTTTTAGGCATAGAGTTTTGTTCCATGTAGTGAGATCTCGAAGTCCCAATCCTCCCTCGTCTTTAGGCATACAAACACATGACCAAGAGACCTTTGCTGCTGCACGGGTTGTTATGTTTCCATTCTTGAGGAACCTTGAGCATAGAAACTCAATCGAACCCTTTGGAAGGAGGAACGTTGAGAACCAGAAGTTTATCTTTCCAAAGATAACTGAAGAAAGAAGCTGTTTCCTGCCAGCAAAAGAGAGCGCCTTAGAGGACCAGGATGAGAACCGGGTCTTGAGTTGATCTAGTAGCGGCCTGTAGTCTGAAATTAGCAGTTTCCTATGCATTAGAGGCAGCATAGAATCTTTTTAAATGTGTCTTAGTAGAGAAGAAAGTTCTACAATTTAAGAAGATCATTTGAGAATATGATGGATGAGAAAGATTTTTCACTACTTGGTTTTGAGATATTTATATTTATTATCTGGAGTTTTATATTAAGAGGAGTGTCTTTGAAGCGAGAAAGAATGAAACATGTTCAGTGTTCATGATAATAAGTATTAGGACAATAAGAACTATATTAAGAAGCAAGTAGATTTCTACAAATTAGAACAATAAGAACTATATTAAAAAACAAGTACATTATTTTATCATTATTGTAACGGGAAAGACGCAGATAAACAATACATAGTTAAGCAAAGAGAAGGAACGAAAGAAAAAAAAGGCTAATAAAATCAAAGTTCTAGACCGTTGACAAATCACTTCTCTTCTTCCTCGAAAGCAGTAACAGGGAAAGTACGTGACAGTCCCGTCGGATTAGCAAAAGTAATCTTCGTTTGGTCTTCATCATTAACAAAGATCTCAGAGATCGTAACCCAAAGCAGAAGCTCTTTGCTCTTGATCCCTGTAAGACCACGCATCCGACGGTTCTCCACGAACGCAGTGACCTCCGAGTCATACGACACGTTTCTTCCGATCGCCTTGAACCGATGCTGAACGTTCTTGTTAATCTTGATCCAGATATAACCGGTTGTTTTGTTGTGACCGATCTCTGTCATGTTGTCCAAAGGGAGAAGTCCTTTGGGAAGATTCATGGTCGATAAGATCTCGTTTGCTTTTTGCTTGCAGGTTGATCCTCCATTGAAGATCTCAGCTCCTTCTCTTTGATCTGGTTTGGTTTCTAGAGACGACATTAGATTGGTTTGCTGTGATGAGGGTTTGTGAATATGTGGAATCGTTGATGGTTTTTTATATATATAGGTCTTTAGGTTTGTGACTTTGAGAGACATTTTTGGATATGTGAAGTTACGAAATCGGGCTTGTAGAAGTGAAGGGGCAAAGCACGCAGGCGAGGGTATAATCAGTATAATAGGAGGAATAACAGAAAAGAAGATGAGTAGGTTAAGCAACAGGTGTGCGAACTGCGTAGGTGGGACGCATGCACTTCGTGTTCGTGGAATATATATTCAGTTTTGTCTTTTTCAACTCGTGAAATAATTATTCTTACTAAACTAAGACAGATATTTTGAGGAGTTTCAGTAAGCAACTTTTGTCTTAATGGCTTTAGTATTGAAAGATGCGTCGTATCTGACGCAGATTAACATCTTGCAATATTAGAATTAGACTTTTCTCTTAATGGCTTTTCACTTGCAATGTTGTTTCCTAGCTAGTACATGATTGAATCAAATGCTGCCATGCTGGGTTGATAGAACCGTATTTTATAACCTACGGAGAACTGAATACTTTAAAGAATAAGATTGATAAAATTTCAGTAAGCAACTTTTGTCTTAATGGCTTTAGTATTGAAAGATGCGTCGTATCTGACGCAGATTAACATCTTGCAATATTAGAATTAGACTTTTCTCTTAATGGCTTTTCACTTGCAATGTTGTTTCCTAGCTAGTACATGATTGAATCAAATGCTGCCATGCTGGGTTGATAGAACCGTATTTTATAATCTACGGAGAACTGAATACTTTAAAGAATAAGATTGATAAAATTATATCAAAGATTAAGAAAATGATGATACAACTGCAGAGGCGAGATATTATCTATTTCCTTAACTCAAATATATCCCGTAATACGACGGTTCGATAACGTAATGAGTTCCAAGATACAACTATAATTAATCTTCTGATTTGCGTCACTCTATCAGAAATCTGGCGAAACTAGTTTTATGTATACTCTCAGACTCAAAAAAATATCAAAAAGGAAAAAGAAATATGAGCGATTGATTTGTTTTCTCTGTCTTAGAATAAGGAAGACCATTGTCTATATATATACTCTCATAGTATTGCCCAATAAATCCAAGCAATAGTGGAGAGACACGGAGGTTACGTTCTTCATATTGATTCTCAATCAATTATGAATAAATGTGATATTAAGTTTGGAATAAATTGCTTGGTTGACCAGGACAAATTATGTACCAAAACATAATAAATATCTGGAGCACACATAATGGTATTATGGATCGACGACCCATTTACCAAATCCCGAAACCCAAAACTCGAGTCCGGTCCAGATATTTAACACACTTTATATTATAATGCGGGACATTTTACAAATGTTATATTTTAAGCTTCGTAAGCAACCCACATTAAACCTCCATTTCTTATTCAAACCAACTTCGATTTTGACCAACAAATATACTAACTCATAGTGTTCACGGTGACGATTACATCGTGCCCAAACTCTGATCATTCCGACAGACGTCTCCGTCGGAAAATCCATCGGAAAAATGGTCCGCACCACTTTGTCAAAAAAGAGTTCCACCATGGGTAAGGTCCGTGACCAAAATCTAAAAAGACACACTATAATAATATGTACACACAAGGTTCTAACTTTTGTTGGTGGCCTAAAACACGCTCTAAACTACTGGAAATCAAATGTTTCCCAACAATTGTGTAGCATGTTTGGAATACGTTGATGTATACAAACGTGAAAGAGAACAGCAAAGCTACCATTCATTAAGGTTGGGGTCTTCATGAATTTTTTTTTTTTATCTTTTTAAAAAAGGTTTTTGACCATAGAAAAATTAGGGATGGTTATTTTTCATTGATTTTTTGTTCGGTTTCCAAACTGTATCGAAAACTCATAGGAGATATATACTCTATGAATTATAGTACAGTGGTTTAAGAAAAGATGCAGCAACAAAAAACTATTCATTGCACTACTTTATTTCGACTTTCTCATTTTTCAAGTTTTTTGTTATTAAATTATATATCATATACATCCCATATACTATTGATCTGTGTTGTTGTGTCAATCAATATCAGGTTTCGTAGATTATAGTTTTGATAATCCAATTGTTCTGTGAAACCGAGTAAGAATACACTGTCGCGGACATACATTGCTGTAACGAAGGAAAGCTAGTCTCAGTTACTACCTCCAAACTCAGTTTGATGAAAAAAACAAATGATCACCATCCCTAATGACATCTAAATCATCAATCTCAGTGTTCTCTGCATTCGTGATCTTTGTGAAGCTGCATCCTCCAAACTTTTCACCTACATAATTCCCAAAGTTTCAACGGTTAGAAATTTTTTTCACAAAGGAGAGTTTTGTTCTTCATTTTGAGTCTTTTCAGAGCTTACCTGCTAGAATTACAAGCTCTTCTATGGATTTAGGTAAGAGTATCAACTTCCCGTTATGGCACTGTGATTGATCTTTCTCTTGTGACAACATGTGAATGGTAACTCTCTTGTCGTGTCCTCTACATGGCTTGGTTTGGATGCTGGAGCTGCAATACTGATGTTTAACTAGCTTCTTAATTGTTTCAGTATCTCCCTTGTGAGTTGCATCCATTATAGCCTTTTCTCCACTGTCTGAAGTTGACTCTGTAACATCTAAACCATTGGCATCTTTTCTTGAATCCATCCACTCTTCCCATCCCATTAGTTGAAAATTTATGTTTTGTTGGTCATTATTTGTATCTTCTATTGCTATTGATTGTTGTCCTCTAAGTTTCTTCAAGTATTGTAACAAAACATGAGTTTAAATTTGTTTTAACTATATACATAAGTTTCAAGAGTATTGTTTTTAGCTCACATACCTTGAAGAGATTGTTCATTATGACTCGTCCATCTTCAGCATGAACGTGCATCGCGCTCATGAGAGATGTTCTACTTATCCGTAGTATTTGAGATAACTCAGTTGTCTTTACCGTAAAAGGTTGTGGTCTATAGCATAAAACTCCAATCTCTCCAAACATATCTCCAACAACTGCTTTGCCTTGAATCTGATCTTGTCCATCAACATAGGCTGTGAAATCCTACAACAGTTACACAACGTTTGAAGGTAATTATTGATAATTCTATGCTATTAATTAATTTTTTACTGATAACCAATATAACTCGCTTACCACTGATCCTGAGACCAGAATGTAAAGATCCGTTGGAGCTTCGTTTTGTAGAATTATATCTTCCTTAGGTGGGAAATACTCAGCATCTATATCTGAAACCTTGGGCATAAAATGGTAACTTCATGAAACCTCTTAGAGTGATATTAAAAGTTGAAATGAAAAGTTAGAGAATATAATTTTACCAATTGAAAGAGGAAGTCACGAGAAACTCCTTGAAATAGATAAATGTTTTGAACAATGGGGAAGAAGAGATAGTTTGCAATGCTTGACCGGATTGCTTTTGGCAAATTGTTCAAAGTTTCTTGTTGTTTCAAGCCCTCTGTTTTGAACTTCAGGCAAATGTGTGATAACATTTGGTCTTGTATGTCATGTGGGAGTTGGTTTCTTGAAGCAAACTCTGAAGCAGCTCTCACTGTATCTCTCTGTTGTATAGAAATCATTAGTATTTTGTCTAGTTTGAACAAGTTAATACTAAAGACAAGTAAAAAATATTTGACCATGTCTATAACTTTCAGTAGGTTTAACAATTAACTTGAGGTAGATCAAAATATTCATGTGTATTCCAGACAAGATATATGATCCTACCATACCTAATTCAAATTACCTATAATTTTCATGTAAGGATAACAGAAATTACTAGGTTAGATCATGAAATTTTAATTTATTAATTTTAAATTTGGATATCCGAATAACCTGCTTTAATTATATCAATATATAAAATTATATAAGTTTTTGCTTTTCAAAGTACCCAACCTTTTTTATACAAAATGAACATGCCTAGCTAGATCAAAATAGAGGGATCATCAAACTTACAAAGCTTCTGGTTCGGCTAGTCCAGTGAACAACGAGGTTAGTCATATTACCAATCAGGTAAGCCGTCAAGCCGAGGTTGAACATCATGAAGAAAATGTCAAAGAGCATTTCTCTTGGATTCTCAGGATGCAAATCTCCATATCCAGTGGTCGTCAACGTCGTAATAGACCAGTAAAGAGCAGTCACATATCTATTCCAGAGACTTGTTTCCTTGAAATCTGGATAAACAGCTCCAATCCATGTCTTTCTTGGATTGGGATATCTATCTGCGATCAGGTAGTTGAAACATCCAGCACAATGTACAGCAAACAAAGTGACCTGAGATTTATAAAAAATTCAAGTTATTACAGTAAAACTTCTATAAATTAATAAAATAGAAAATTTATATTATTAATTTAACTATATATTACTAATATGGAGGAAAACTAATTGGTTCAAATTAGAATGTGAAAATTTATTTATTTATCATATATTAATATGTAGAGTTTATTATAAATAAATAAATAAAAAGCTTTTTGCTCTGTTTTGAGACTAACCGAAATGAGTTTTGTGCACCGTATCCAGAAATAGTTGAAACGGATATCTTTCTCAAGCCTGAAGCGAAGAGAAAGAGTTAGAAAAATGCGATAAATACTTTTATATTATGGTCTTAAGCATTGCAATAATTAAACCTTGCGAACAGCGAGCTAACTCGTCTGAGCCTCCATAACCTGAGCATGCTAAGAATTCTGAATCCTAACTCGCTTCCATTGTAGTTAAACAGGAGGCTCAATGGCTGAAACGGTGCAGTAGAACACACATCGAAGGCGAACCAAGTAGAGAGGTACCTGAAAATGTTCACATTTTCATGAATATGATTCACTTGTACAAAGGTTTCAAACTAATTTTATTTCTAACCTTATTGTTATTTTCTTAGGGTTGTCAACTAGAAGATAGGAGTGGCTATCGAGATAGGCGACGAAGAAGGTGAGGACAATATCAATGGCGAATAAGCCGTTAACAATATTGTCTATGATGAAAAGGGCGTCTTTCTTGTAGGTGATGAAGGCAAATTCAAAAGGACAAATCCAAGCTGAGTAAATGACTAGAAAGACTAGCCACATCTCCCATGCTCTGTTCCAACATAAACCAGAGGATTGAGAGAAACAGAACATAACCTGGTTAAGTTAAAATTTACATAAAACATAGTTTGGAGATTATGAGAAAATTACCTATATTTTGGATTAAAAGGAGAGATTATGTGTTTACGTAGCTTAGTTGATTGGTTAATTCTAGCTCCAAGAGATGGCAAAAGATCTGCGGAGAGGAAGCTACTCTGTTTTATGGTATCAATATTGTATTCCTCAACGCAGAATCTTTCAAAGATGTTTTTGGTGCAAGAGATGGACATCTTGGTTGATGTTTTTGATAAGAAAAATGTTATGTGAAAGGCTTTTTCTAGCAGGTTTGGGGATTTCTTCTTGGCAAGGTAGTTATATATATAGTGATGAAGCTATATAGGACCTTTATAGCACAACTTGCTCCAACCCAATTGCTTATCTTTTTTTCTTAGAGAAAAAATGTTGAATTCGGCAGGGAAAGGTTAACGGCTTAAAGCAGAGTCAGTGCGCCATTTGCAGAAACCAAAATGGTTTAAATGGGAGAAGCAACAATGGTGAGCAAGAAGCGAAAAACACGGAACAGAGTAATGTGTGATATGGAAAGATCTTAAGAGATGAGACAAAACTTAAGTGGTAAACATTGAGCTTTTGAGGTAGAAATGCTCATGGCTTGTTTCTTTTGAGAGGAAACAGATTTGAAATCCAACATAAAGAAGAAGAAGAGTAGACGCAAACTGGTTATGGAGACTGCTACTTGATGATGTTTATGACTGTGGTGTGAAATCCACTTTCTCAGCATCTGAAGGTGGTAGTGATATATAGACATACCACACATAGAGAAAGAAGATACGTTTGGTGTGTGTGTCTAGGCCTATGTGTGTCATTGGAAGGACAAAAATGTGCATTAAAAATTATGGTGTGTTCATTTCAGGAATCCAGATATGGACCAAGCAAAAAATAATAATAATAAAGAAAGAAAATGGCATTTGACAGAATATTTAAGGGGCCAGAGTATATGATTTTTCTTTCAGAATTACAAAATTATTTTCTCCTCTACTATTCTTTAAAGCATATCTTCTCATCCTGAAAAACTATCATAAGTTTACTACATTGTTCAAAAAATCACTAGACTCTAATTCATGACATAGTATTTTCTTCTACCTGAGAAATTACATAAACTAAACATAGAAAGATACAAAAGATACTAAAACTTGGTAAACCGGAGTCACAACCCAATGGATTATGTAAACCCTTGAATTTTAAGGGAATACATAAGCAGACTATCTAAATGATAACAATACAGGAGTCAGTCTAAATGATAAAATGCTGTTAATTTCTCAATGAACGATTTCCAATTTTAGATTTCATTCGAAACATTTGGGTGGGTTTACGGCCAATTATATATAACACCCCTACCTCTCCGCCAGTAAGTTTTCGAGTTTGTTCACTCGGTCCATATGTTCCACCATCAGATCGACGATCAGTATGATAATTTCTCAGAGGTTTGAAAAACTTATTTACTGATTATGCAATAATTACATATTTTTCGTGTTTTGACATCACTTGCATGATAACGTGAATCTCTTCTTAATTGATCATATATTTTTTCACTACTTCAGCTCAAGCTCAAGTATATTTAACTTTGATATTTTTTAGAATACATAACCGAAAAGTTAAGTGGAATTTGATATTATAGGTAGCCAAGGAATTACCTAAAATGGTTAACATATATACGACAATTAATGATTATGAATAATATATATTTGATAACAATTTTTGTATCTTTTCTATTTTTGTTTAATTTTATATTATTAAAGAAATTAAATAATCACATTAAGCGTTTAATAAAAAAATTAGATTTTTATTATATGTTATATTTTGATTTTTTAAAATGACTATAACTTACTAAAAATAGTAAAGATCCCACATTGAAAATTTTGTGATCAATTATTTAATTTTTTTTTGTTTAAACAATATACAAATGATCATAAATCATATGAATATGAAATCTCATTAATAGATACTCATATCATATATATATATCATTTAAATTAAATTATATACTATATAAAAATATATAAATATGTTAATTTCAAAATTTTCATTGAAAAATTATTGAGATCTTAATATTTTAATTTTGAAATTTTTGTTGATAAATCTCATATTAAAATTTTTTTGATTAACGGTTTAAATTTTTGTTACAACAAATATACAAATGTTAATAAAATCATATGAGTAGAAAGTGTCAATAATAAATATTTATATTAAAATATACTATATATATATATTTATGTCAATATCACTAAAATATAATTATATACCATATAAAGTAAATAAAATGATTGTTTTGATTTATTTACCAAAAATGATTGTAAATTAACAAAATATATTGATTTTGATTTATGTGCTTACTCTAATGTATATATTTTTGTGTATACAAATTATTTTTTAAATAGGTAGTTTCTAATATGTTATTTGATGTTGACAATCCCAAAGACACACTTCTTCAAATCGAAGTGATTTTTAATATTGGGAGCACTATATATAATATTTCATTCAGATTAGATATTTTCGTCTTGATTTTTTTCCTAAAAGCTTTTAATGAAATATCATGACAAGATTCCAATCACCTCATTTTGAGTTTGTTCGAAGAATGAGAGATTTGAACTATTTATTATAAGTTTTTTACTTTATCATTTTATAAATCAAACAGTTCTTACTTTATACATAGTTTACATATACTAGAATTTTAAAATATTAAATATACTTTTTTATCGGTATACTCTTAAGTAACTGAACTTCAAAAACATAGGATGATAAAATAAATAATTTGTTTTGTTGTTATAAAATTAGATGATTTTAGACCGAACTAGTGAATATATATTAGACAAATATTTCAATTTTTGAGTCTGCACTTATATTCTATAACAGCTTGATAAATTAGAGTGAACACTAACCTGTGAATAGAGATTGCCGGTGATTTTTTTCAAAAAAAAAAAATTCTTTGATATGTATCTAGAGTGGAACTAATTTTTACAAATGTCCATCTTTTTAAATCTACACTTATGTAATTCACCGAATTCACAGAATAAGTTAAAAAAGAAACAAAACTCACATGAGCGAAACATAAACGAGAATGAAAGCACAATTTTATAGAAGTTAAAAATGAAATCACTTATGGAGAGTCAATAGTAAAAAAATCGAGAGTAGAAAACCTAATCCACTTTCGTCATTTTACAATCAATGTTGCCTACCTGGTTTTTGTTATTTGTTTTAGCCGCAAAACTTAATTTTCTTTTTTGCATACGAAATCTTAAAATAATTAAAATGAGCTGTAATATGTTAACTCTTCAACAATGATAATACATTTAACAAACCAACATTTGTATTCATCATTGTACAATCCATAAAAATTGTAGTGTTGCAAAATATTAAAATCATTTAATGAGCAAACATAAGTATAAACAATCCCTCCGCGAATGCACGCAAGTTATCATCTAGTACTTATGGTTTCTTTGTTTTGCCTGAATACATCAATTGTTGGGACTAGCTATTTCAAAAAAAAAAAGCATAGTTCGATGGATAAGGTTTTATGAATAAAATTACACTTCTAATAATTTAAAATATATTTCTATTTACTGCTTTCCTTACTGATAATTTAAAAATGAACTTGAAGAATTTTGGCTTGTACCTTACATGAGTTATTGTTTTGAACCGATTTGAGATTGGCTAGATTATAGTGTGAAAGATGATTGATAGGTTATACTAACCCTTTGGACCCCATATGTTAGCATTTATATATCTATATTACTAATTTGAGGTTCATTATTAAAATTATTTAGATAAAATTAATCATTTTCATCACAGTGGAGTAATCATACGTTAAGGATATGAATTCTAGAATAAAAAGATGATTTCAGTTGTCTTAAGATCGATCCCTGCAAATTTCATAAATTCCTAATGATTTCATGGATAAGGCAGCACATAAATCATATATATAGTTTTTACATCATTTTATATTATCGTTATTTGCAAGATATTAAGATATTGAAAAAAAGTTTCATCCGATCAGAGATCATCTATGTATCAAGAACGCAAAATTCTAAGGTGGATAGCCTTGAACGCAGTGTCAGGAAGCAACCGTATTTCGTCGTTCATATGCAAATCTTCTGGTTTGTTTCACAGAGTTAGTATAAATTTGTACGAGTTGATGACAAAAAAAATATTATTGTTGCAATGGGAGAAAAAAAACAGACTTACATGTTAGATTTTCCATGCAAAGGAATCTTGTCCTAGATAGTGGAAAAAAAAATCTGAATACCAGAAAATGGTTAACAGATAGTTTGCCACTTGCTGTCTTCCTAGTGCAAGTGGGGTCGTTAATGTTAACGGCTTAAGTTGTCACATGCTCAGAGAGTGTGATGTAGTAGGGTCCAAAAAATTGTTAGTTATTTTGTTGTGGGGTATATAAGTCTTCCAATGGGTCTGGCTAAACCGGTTCTTTTTTTTTTGTCAACAATTGTTTTTTTAAGTCTTGAAATGAAATTGGAGCCTAAACATTAGGCTCTGTTTTTTACTGGATTCTATAAGAACGATCATGTTGATTTGTTGAAGCATAGTAGTCTATGATTGGTATAAAAGTGATGTATTGAATCAAGAATCCCTTGAATTAAAGCGGTTAAGCATTTTTTGAATCCTTCTTTAAATTTGACGGGCTATATTGTCTGTAACTAAAAACCATACTGCATCAAATACTAAAACATGGGAGATTATGGTTTGTTTCCGGTTGGCCTTATTAGAAAGGACCAGACTAAACCTTTCTGATCTAATTCCACTACAAAATAATAAATTTGTTATCTAGAAACCTGATTTTTTGAAGGGTTTAGTACCCCACATACTATATTGCAAAATAATAAGAGTGAATGTGTGGAATATACCAAATTAATGTCCAAATTAGCTGAATGTCCATAATTATGGATAACCAAAAAAATAGTAATTTTTTGACACTGTGCGGACGAAAATACCCTCATGCTTTATCGAAAACAAGTAACTCTAGATTTATCAGCTAAATATTTAAATAGCAGGTAACAATCTACATATCAACTAACATATCATCTAATAATTTCAGTATCATCTAACATTCTATGTATCAAACAAATGTATTGACTAACAAATCATATATCAGTTAATGAAACTATTAACAATTAATTAGTTATCTATCAAATAGCCCCAAAACTATTTTTAACGGCTAACACTTCATGTATCGATTAAGAATCCATTAAAATCTAAATAATAGCAGGCAAGTAATAAAATACCTACTAACGTATATATTATCTAAAAGTTGATTGTGAGTCGAAATTAGAAACATTTGAATTGAGGTGAGATAATAAGATTAGCATTATAGATGTTAAAAGAATCAGAATAAAAAAATAAATATTTGTGTTGAATTAGAAGATGATTTGAAGAATATATACGAGAAATAAAGAGATTAGAACTCATAAAAGGGAAAAGAGAGAGATATAGAGATAAGAGTATTATAGTCATAAAAAATATTAAAAAAAACAAGGATATATAACAAATTATATGAGCTTTTGGATGCATTCTTACCAATTACTCAAATAATAATGGATTCTATACTATAACAGATAGAGACATTTTCCATTAATTAATAATTATTATTTATTTTAAATTTATAGGGAAACAATTGTATTCTAAACCTTTATCATGATAATTAGACCACAAGACTTTTTTTTTTGAACATTCTAGACCATAAGACTTTTAACGTCTATAAAGTTTAACGATGTGTTAATATCGACGTACTGTCACAATTTGGATTTAAATTCATATAAGTTGAAAAATCTATTAAATTTAATCGTTGATTATGGATGAAATATTTCGGACTCATTCTCTTTCTCATTTGATCCTAGAAAAAAAAAACTGATTTTACGCAAATAAACCAATCCATGTAATGTCGCAATGTCGACATAATCAACAACTGTCAGTAATAACTATAAACTCTAGCAAAATATATTTACTTTAGCTTAAGTTACAAGATCTCGATCCGCGTAACCGCGCGAGTTTTTGTTTTCATTTATTTTTATATAAATATTTTTTTTTTCAATTCTAAATTGATATATATTATAATATATATATGTCTATCAATTTTTAAAACATAATAATATTACTGTATATTTTTTTCATTGAATAGATTGTTTTAAACTTTCACATGTATTTGTATCTTTTTCTATATATATATTTTCGAATTATTATTTCATTATTAAAATCGTAACTATATATATAAAGATTAGTAAAATATTATTTTATTGTCATATTCAAAGATATTGTAACATTTCACAAATTTATAAAGTTTTTTAAAACTAAACTTTTCGCTTCATATATTTATATTTTCGAGTAAATAATTAAACATTTAGTTTTTGTTTAATTTTTAAAATAAACTATATAGTTTAAAATTTGTTTTCATTGGTTTAAGGTAGTAAAGATTAATCATTGTTAGATAATATGATTTTTGTTATTTTAAAAAAAAAATCTTTATAATTTTAAAAGTTAACATCGACAAATATCTAAATATTTAGCATATAGAGTATTACAACATTAAATTGTATATATTTAATTTATATTATCTATAAATCCAATGAATGTTTAAATTCAATTATTGATTGCCCAATAAAAATTTCTGATAGG
Source organism: Brassica oleracea var. oleracea (assembly GCF_000695525.1). Classification (NCBI taxonomy): domain Eukaryota; kingdom Viridiplantae; phylum Streptophyta; class Magnoliopsida; order Brassicales; family Brassicaceae; genus Brassica; species Brassica oleracea. The sequence continues at coordinate 19,164,228 of NC_027756.1, forward strand.
CCTAAAATTTAAATGATAAGATAAGATATTAAATGTAATATGATTTTCTAAGAATAGGTTCATAAGGTCTATTTTTAAAAAAAATCACACATGAATCAAAGTTGTGACTTCTGTTTTAATATATAAGATATATTTTCGAGTAAATAATTAAACATTTAGTTTTTGTTTAATTTTTAAAATAAACTATATAGTTTAAAATTTGTGTTCATTGGTTTAAGATAGTAAAGATTAATCATTGTTAGATAATATGATTTTTGTTATTTAAAAAAAAATCTTTATAATTTTAAAAGTTAACATCGACAAATATGTAAATATTTAGCATATAGAGTATTACAACATTAAATTGTATATATTTAATTTATATTATCTATAAATCCAATGAATGTTTAAATCCAATTATTGATTGCCCAATAAAAATTTCTGGTAGGCCCAAAATTTAAATGATAAGATTAGATATTAAATGTAATATGACTTTCTAAGAATATATTCATAAGGTCTATTTTTTAAAAAATCACACATGAATCAAAGTTGCGACTTCTGTTTTAATATATAAGATTATTTTACCATATACCTAGAAAATTAATCCTTTTATTTTGCGCAGGATATCATTTGACAAACGATAAATGCATTACTTTCTTCCACTCGATTACTACATTTTAATTACTTCCAGTTATTTAACCACTTACTAATCATACCATTATGATAAAAAAAAACTAATCATACCCAATATGAGATTTTTGTTGTCATCTGAAGAGTAACGCTAAATACGCTGGAAACACTAAAATGCTTGATTTCGCACTGTTATTTTTGTTGCTAAAATGTTTCTGCATAATTTTCTTGAACAATTACTGAATTTTTAAGGGTTCGATTAAATGTCTCACAAAATCTCTTTTAAATTTTCTTACAAAATTTATTGTTAGGAACCCAAATGTTATATCTATATGTTATACTAAATCTCTCCCCTATATTCCTTGTATTCCATACATTTTCTCAGAATCTTTAGTAATGATAAAGGAAACAAACAGATAAACATATATGACTAAAGTTAAGTTAAAAAAAACATATATATGATAGATTAAAAGAGAAATGACATGTGTCCAACAACATATATCTTTATAGTTCATAACTAGGTGATAACCCACGCTCCGCGCAGAGTCAATAGATTTAAAGAGATTATCACTTTTAATAAATATATATTATAAAGGTAGAAATTATAGAAAGAAATATTGCATTTCTTTAAACTGAAGCACACCAAAATTTTGTGGTATTAAAAGAAAAAAAATGGGCTTTAACTGTAAATTAGGTTTTGTTGTAAAAAAATTAAGAACGGTGAAGTTTAGAAAAAAATAGTCTTTTTGTATTTAAAATTGGTTTTGTTAATCATGGATTTTTTTATTATAAATTCACCAACTAATTGATAATTTTAAAAATTAAAATGGACCTTTCAAATTAGTAAAATAACACCAAAATTTTGTTTGGACCCATAGACCCATGGCAATTGCCAATGTGGCCATAGGTTAGAGCCGGAACTGTTAATAAGAGTAAGCAAATACTAATATAAATAAATTATGAAGTAGAGATAAAATGAAACATAAACAATAAAATAATAAAAATCTTCAGAAACAAAATATAAGAAAACAAAAATAAATTAAAAATTGATGGTTAGACAATGGCATGACTGTCATGAATGCTAGAACGTAGTGATAAAGATCGATGTTTTGAGAAGGAGAGAATGGTGAGGATATGTGTATATAAGGCCTACTATTTATATATGCAAGGCGCCTAGGTCTAGGGTATACTCGATATCATTAATTGCTACAATCAGATTTCGTATTCCAAATCGAAATCTGAATATATTACTTCCTTTGTTCCTTATCGTACACTATTTGATTGTTGTATTATAGGAAACTAATGTTGTGCTGGTCAATCAAATTAAATGTAAAAATCAATCAGTGACAATCACATTCCATTCTAAATTTGACGTGGTTGACAATTCAAAGTTGGTCTTTAACTTAAATTAACCAAATCAATGCCACTAAATCTATATACGGCTATTCAATGTACGTAGATACCATAACTAAACCAAAAAAAATGTACGTATATATCTATAAGATTTTGCGATTATGTAATAATTCTTGAACATTGCGATTGTGATTGGTATATTTATCTATTACGGAGGAGAGTTGCAGCAACATATATATAAATAGATATGTAGATACATACGTACACAATGGATTTTATGTAGTCTAACTGTATAGAAAGTCATTAATATTTAAGTCATGCTATATAACGAATTCGCTACAAGAAAACATGCCTATAACGAGGAAAAATTACGAGGAAATATATTCCTCGTAAATTTACGAGAAAATTATTACGATTTTACGACAAAAATAAATTTCGTCGTAAAGTCGTAGTAAAGTTATAAGGAAAATGTTTCGTGGTAATTTACATGTAAATTTACGTCGATCTTACGAGGAAAGAGAAAATTCGTTGTAAAGTCCTTGTAACTTTACAAGGCTTTTACGACGAAACATATTTCCATTAATTTTTGTAAAAACATGTTTTAAGCATGCTTTACCAAACCGATACCCTCGGTTTAGAGATTTTGGACTAACTTGATTAGTTGCTATCAAAGTTACACCTCGTGAACGAATAGTTGCTGGAGAAGAATCACCTTTGTAAGAAGAAGTGTGTATCACTGAAGTCGAAGTATCTGAAGAACAAACTGAAGAAGAAGTGTGTATCACTGAAGTGGAAGTATCTGAACAACAAACTGATGACATCCTTCTAATTGATGTGGATAACCGTCAATATGAAGATCCTTTCGACGATATGACGGATGAAGAAAGTGAAGAAGAGTTCGATGCAAGCGATGATAATCATTGTACTGATATTGTTGAAAACTCGAATGATTCAGAATGATGTAATATATGTTTTAAATATTTTTTAAAAAATATATAAATCAGTTTAAAACTTAATGCAAGTGTATATTGTTTGATTATAATAATTATTTGTTGGCTTTTAAGGATTTAATTGGAGTTTAGTGTTTAAGAGAAAATAGGATAAATGGGAGAATGGGGTGAAAGAGATATGATGTTATAGGTAAGAGACTTTGGGGTTTAGGGATTTGATTTTCATGGATTTAGATATAGTCCTAGTAAATTCGTCGTAATGGAAAACACGGGCCTGGTATATTCGTTGTAATACACGTGTCCTTGTAAATTCGTTGTAATCATTTCCTTGTAAAGTCGTTGTAAAGATTTCCTTGTAAATTCGTTGTAATGCTTCCTTGCAAATTCGTTGTAACTAAAAACGCGGGCCTGGTGTGTCCTTGTAAATTCGTTGAAATGCTTTCTTTGTAAATTCGTTGTAATGCTTTCCTTGTA
>NC_027756.1:19167674-19168736 GCF_000695525.1 Brassica oleracea var. oleracea
CAAGCAAGTTAACTTCATTTCATACCCTCGGTTTAGAGATTACAGAATAATTTGATTATTTGCTATCAAGTGCTTGTTTGATTATAGTACTTATAACTTGCGTTTTAAGGATTCAATTGGAGTTTAGGGTTTAAGAAAAAATGGGATAAAGGGGATGATGTGCTAAAAGCGTATGGTGTAAATAGATAAGTGATTTTGGGGTTTAGGGATTTGATTTTTAGGGTTTCAGATATAGTCCTAGTAAATTCGTCGTAATAGAAAACACACGGGCCTGGTAGATTCCTCGTAATACATGTTTCCTTGTAAATTCGTTGTAATGCTTTCCTTGTAATTTCATTGTAATTACATGTGTCCTTGTAAATTCGTTGTAATGATTTCCTTGTAAAGTCGTTGTAAAGTTTTCCTTGTAAGTTCATCGTAAATATTCTTTGTAAATTCGTCGTAATTCTAAAAACGCGGACCTGGTAGATTCCTCGTAACACTAAAAGGGCGGGTCTGGTAGATTCCACGTAAAATTACGACGACTTTACGAGGAATGTTGTTTTCTTATATAAACTCGAATCATGAATGAGGAATGCCTCTTTTATTCCTCTCAAACCACTCCTCTTCTTCTCTCAAAGGTATGTTTTTTTAATATTAATTTAGGTTAGGTGGTTAGTTTAGGTAGTTAGTTTAGGTAATTAGTTTAGGTGATTAGTTTAGGTAATTAGATTAGGTGGTTAGTTTAGGTGGTAATTTTAGGTAACAAAACTATATTCAAATATTAGGTTGAGATATTTAAACGACTGATTAGATTTGTTTTTTTTAATTTAAATATATTTTATTTTTCTTATAATTTTATGTAATTAATTATATTAATATGTTTCTTTTTTTAAGGTGACTCTTAAAAAGATGGAACTGACGGTAGAAGCCACAAGGACGACTTCATCCTACTCTTCGAGACATAACCCATAGAAGAAGTACGAGACTCTTCAGATGAAGTACAAGACTCTCCAGGAAGAAACACCTCCAACAACTACTTCGACGGCATCCTCCCTTAGCTTTTTATTTTTCAATTTTTTT
>NC_027756.1:19168888-19170757 GCF_000695525.1 Brassica oleracea var. oleracea
GTAAAGATTACGAGGATTTTACAAGTACTTCCTTGTAAAATCCTCGTAATCTTTACAAGAAATTTACTAGGAAATACTTGTAAATTCTTCGTAAATATTACGAGGACTTTACATTAAAAGACTTGTAAATTCGTCGTAAACTGTACAGGTACTTAAAGACGACTTTACAAGGAAACTATACGAGTCTTTTACGATGAAGCTTAACTACGAAATTACGACGAAATACTCTCTTTCGCTTTTACAACGAATTTATTTTGTCGTAAATTTTACGTGGAAGTTACGACAAATATTGCATTACGATGGACGTTTTACAACAAAACGCTATTCCTTGTTAATTCGTTGTAACCCTTCTACTACAACGAATTAACAAGGAATATGACCCTTGTAATAAATATGTTTTCTTGTAGTGATTGCTATATAAAGATGCGTAGCAAGTTTGCTTAAGTCAGGCTATATAACGAATTGCCATATTGAAATCGATCATTAGGAAGAATCTCAGGTTATGGCAATAAAATCTCTTCGTATTTAAAGATGCAAGTGTTTCTAATTGAAGCGTAGCAAGCAGGGCGCGGCTTAAGTTTTTTTGTGAGGCAATAAGCTTATAGTATATACCCTATTTTTAATGTAATGAGCAATGATAAATTTTGTAATTAGTCTAGTTAAGAATTTTTTTTTGAATATACGAGGTAAGAGAGCTTCCGGTGCTGACACGTAGAAAATGGCACACATGTAATAAACACATGAACTAAAGGTTATTTATATATAATGTTAATCAAATAATAAAAAAAAGGATGCTCACCGACTTAAATAAATGAAATTCTGAAACCACAAAATAAGAGCTCTTGTTTAACTATTGTTTTCAGATTCCAATGAGAAATTGGTGTATGATCTTTATATGGTATATCTCTATATATTAGTCGTTTCTCCGGACATTATTAATTTATCTTTTTTTTTAAAAAAAATTGGATTTGTTTTTTATAATCAGAAGATTCTGAATATCAACCATTACGTCTGTGGTGACCAACCATGGTTTAAATCATAGTAAAATGAATTGAACCGTGGTTTTATCTGCTGGACCACCATATATAACTATTATTTTTAGCAAAAAAAATTGCGGGTTGTTATAAATATAACGGAAAAGTCTATCTTTATTCATAAGATAGAGGTTCCTTATATAGGAGATTACACCGTCATAGATAAATGGAAAGATTACAAATCATAATCTCTTGGTTATGAGCAATCCACAATCTGGTTCATAATACTCCCCCTTGGATGCCATAACCATTTAGAACTTGTAATGTGTTTTAATGTTGCCTCATTAAAACCTTACCAGAAAAACCCAATTGGGACAAAACCATGGTGAAGGAAAAAGAGTACAACACACATTACTCCCCCTGATTTGGACATTACTGAAGGTCTCTTGGACCTCTCCAATTTTCTGCAATCCGTGGGTGATGAAGATCTTGGGCAGAATATGCTTCGTCCTCGAACATGATAGTTGGTTCTTCTTTACCATTGGCCATGCTACAATCTGATCGAACATATTGAGTCATCGACCTCAAATACACACACACGAAATCTTGGATGATATTGCTGTGATATGCGTGTACCACCATGTGTAAAACATAACATGTCTGAAAACAAATCAACAAAACCAAATAACCCCTCTTTGGGCTGGTTAGTATAAAATAAACCAAAATCAAAGGTTTCTTCATCGTCCTTCTTATGGACCAATCAGATCAGTGTCTAAAACAAGACTTCTGCATCGTTCATCTCAGGAATAAATGGACTTCTTTATCGTCCACCTTTGGACTGAATGGATCAATGTCCAAAACAAGTGATCTCACGCCCATGTACTAGATAATGGGT
>NC_027756.1:19171507-19172036 GCF_000695525.1 Brassica oleracea var. oleracea
GACCTTTAATACTTTGCAGCTTGGCGTCCCAAGCTACATTGTTTGGTACTGTACCTTAAAGCCGACCGACCTTATCTCCATGTCTGGGATGGTTTCCTTAGTAACCTCGGATTTGGATTTTGATTATCATTCTCTGCACTTTTCTTTTGTTTCCGAGGATTCTTATCTTTTGGAACCTATTTGGTCAACCACGTTTCATACGTTGTCTAGACTCTGTAGCAACTTGACTGTGTCTCTTCTTGGACATCAAATTCGTTGGTGCTTTACAAGCTGGTTTATATATGACTTAGTCATTCTTTTTCGGGTCAGCAAATGTGTCTGGCATTTGATTAGCTAGCTTTGTAAATGTATAATATTTGGACGTCTATTTCACATTCGTTAGTCCGAGGATCTTGCCAAGACATTGATGGTTAATTCCATTCTATTTCTTTTACCATTCTTTTACCAGCTTTATTATTTTTTCTCCTCCTGGCCTTAAAATAATCCGTGTACCTGGCCTCAAATATAATCACTCATAGTTGGCTCAGAT
>NC_027756.1:19173090-19180546 GCF_000695525.1 Brassica oleracea var. oleracea
TGGGTTGATACCCACGGCCTCTGCCATAGTGATTCCCATGGCCAAATGTGTTATAGTGGCCATGGCCACGTCCTTTCCACCCTCCACGGCCATGATCGTCTGGTCTATCATTCTGGACGTGGTTAGCTTTTTTTCTTTTTCTTTTTTCTTCTGCGGCCTTATTGGTATCAGGTAATGGGGTTAATAAGCAGGATGAGAAAATAAATCTATCAATTTAACGGTCAAACAATTCTAGCAACATAGCATCAGATTCAATCAGATTTAAAACCTCAATGATCAAATCCGAAAACAGTTTTGATTTCAAAATATTCGATTAGGGTTTTAATATGTGATTTGATAATTATAGTATAATTAATTCTGATACTTATATTATTTAGGGTTTATAGATATAGGGTTAGGGTTTATCGGATTTTAACTCGTAAAAACCGATTTGGGGTTTTAATCATGTAGGAACATGATTTAGGGTTTGGGGTATCGAACTTTTAGAGCTTCGATTTACTCAATTAGGATTTTTGATCTATTACCCTATGGTTTTGATTCATAAAGATTAGGGTTTTATTCTTTATCAATCAATTCATGTTCGATTATGGGTTCTTAGGTTTTGAATTACCTTTTAACCTTAGATGATTGTTGAATCGGATCACCAAAGGAGTTGAGCCGCGAGCTGGATACGAACGGGAAGCGAGCTGGAATGGATCGAGTCACTTCTATCGGGTCGCGGACGTCATTTGTTGCTTGATCGGGAACGCCTTGATCGTCGGACGCGAGCTGTCTGATGCTGTCACGAACGAGGAAGAGGTCGCATGCTGGAGATGCTCTCGGGTCGCGACCGTCTGAGCTAGGATCAGGAACGCCTTGGGCTGAAGCTGATTGGGGACGTGAGCTGGAACAGATGCGGGAACAAGAGATGCGACCAGGGTTTAGGGTACGTCGGATCGCCGGCTAGGGTTAGGGTTTTAGGGTTTTTCGATGTGGGTATTAGCTTAGGGATTTAGAGTTACGTGCTGATAACGTGTTATAAAAGTAATGGAAAAGTCTATCTTTATTCATAACATAGAGGTTCCTTATATAGGAGATTACACCGTCATAGATAAATGAAAAGATTACAAATCATAATCTCTTGGTTATGAGCCATCCACAATCTGGTTCATAACACGGGTACATTTGAAGAATATTGTGTGAATCTAAGAGAATCTTTATCCTAAAGCCCCTATTTAGGTCTCTAAAGAATTTTTTAGTACTTTTAATTACTTAAAGTGAGGTTTGAGACCTAACTAAGAAACCCGTACAATTAGCGCCTCCATTGCAAGTCTCTTATTTAGGGGTTCTTAAAAAAAAGATTTTAATTTTTTTAAATAGATTTTATTTATGAAATTGGAACATTAGAAAAGAAAACATTTTAAACATAGATTTAAATATAAAACTTCAAAATAAAGATAAGTAAAAAAAACGATAACAAATTGAAAGATACATACGATATCAGTTGTTGTCTTCATCACGGCCAAATTTAAGCCATACATGTTCAACCAAATCATCTTTGAGTTTTTGATGCATTTGCCTATCACGAATTCTAGTCCGAACACCCATCATATTGGCGACATTTGTAGGGATATCTCTAGAATACGTGAGATCTACATGTGAAGTTTCGGTGTCTTCTCCTTGTTGGAACTCTGAAGTATCATATTGAATGTATCCATCTCGTTCGTCTCCTACTATCATATTATGGAGTATGATACATGCTCTCATAATCTTCCCAATTTTGACTTTATCCCAAAACAACGCTGGATTTTTAACAATGGCAAAGCGAGCTTGCAAGACTCCAAAAGCACGCTCAACATCTTTTCGGACAGCTTCTTGACGTTGAGCAAATAAAACTTCTTTTGGCCCTTGTGGTAGTGGAATAGATTGGATAAAAGTTATCCATTTCGGGTAAATACCATCCGAAAGATAGTAAGTCATATGATATTCTCTTCCATTGACGTAGAAAGTGACATTTGGAGCTTGACCTTTTATTATGTCATCAAAAACAGGTAGGCGATCAAGAACATTGATATCATTTAATGTACATGGAGGTCCAAAAAATGCATGCCATATCCAGAGATCGTATGAAGCAACAGCCTCTAACACGATTGTTGGTTTACCCGAACCACAAGAATATTGCCCTTTCCAAGCGGTGGGACAATTCTTCCATTCCCAATGCCTACAATCGATGCTTCCTATCATCCCGGGAAATCCACGATGCTCTCCAACATCAAGTAGACATTGAAGATCAGCCGGTGTTGGTCTTCTTAAGTACTCATCGCCAAACAAATATATTATTCCGTCCACAAAATTTTCTACACATAACCGAGTGGTTGTTTCACCGAGCCGGATGTATTCGTCAACCATATCAGCTGCAGAACCATACGCCAAGATACGAATGGCTGCGGTACACTTTTGAAAGGGAGAGAGACTATTCTTTCCAAAACCATCTTTCTTTTCCCGAAAATACTGAACTTCGTTGGAGAGTCGATCAACAATGTGCATGAACAATGGCTTGTTCATTCTAAAACGTCGTCGGAAGATATTATCAGGATACGTAGGAGTTTCACTGAAATAATCATTCCATAAACGAATACACCCTTCTTCACGATTTATTTCGATATAAACCCGTTTTTTTCTTTTTTTTCTTCTCTCTTCTTGATCAATACGAATGGCCAAATTCTCAAAGGCTTGATCAAAACGTTGATCAAAGAACTCATCAAATGTATCATCAAAACATTCATCTAAAGTTTTTTGAGAACTAGAAGCCGTACGAGTTTGTAAATAGAGAGAAGAAGAGTGAAAATGAGTTTGGTAAAAAGTGGGAATTTGGTTTGGTTTGGTAAGAAGAGTGGTTTGGTAAAAGGAGGGAATTTGGTATATAATACTGGAAATGAGTTTGTCTTTTGGCGTGAATTTGTGAAATGGTAAGATGAGAGAATATGAGTTTATGAGTTTGGTTTGGAAATGAATTTGATATGAGTTTGGTTTAAGATGAGAGAATATGGGTTTGTGATATGGCGTTTGATATTGGTTTGGTAAGAAGAGAGGATGAGAGATAGAGTGTCGATTATGAGTTTGTGAATATGAGTTTGTGATATTGGTTTGATACAAAGAATGAGAGATAGAAGATCAATTACTTTATACTACTTGATGAGATAATAAGAGTACAAAGTCCGTGACACACTACAAGCCAACACACTGATACACTGATACATTGATACAAAAGACAAGCCAAAGTCCGTGACATTACAAGCCAAGTCCCGTGAACCTACTCCTAAAGACACACTGATACAGCACAAGACACTACAAGCCAAGTCCCGTGATTCCTAAAGACACACTGATACATTAAAGAACATGAAACAGACGCATTACCTGTACGAATCGCGGAGAGGCATTGACAGAGAGCTCCGTCGCCGTGGAGGAGAGCCACCGACAGAGAGCCATATATCGCCGTCGACGAGAGCCACCGCGAGAAAGAATCGAACCTACAAACCAAACAAACTTGCAATCAGAACAAGAATAAGTCTAGAATAAGACATGCATGCTTGAAGAAACAAACGATTTAGATTTACCTTCCGATTCCAGTTTATCCACCCAGAGAGACCACCGTCCTTTGCCGACGAGGAGACCCACGGAGAGGGAGATAATCAACGATTTCCCTCCTCGACGACAGCCATCGAGAGAGAGAGGGCTGGCTTCGTTTCCTCGAGGAGCCACGAAGAGAGTGAGAATCGCCCTTTTGTCTGCGAGCCACGGAGAGAGACGATCCCGTTTTTTCTGCGAGCCACAAAGAGAGGGATTATCGCCGGCAAGTCGAGGAACCACGGAGGAAGAGAGAATCGCCTTCTCGGAAAGGAAGGTGGAGAGGTTTAGAGAGAAAGAGAGAATGAACCAAAGCAAACCTTAGACGCTCCTCCTCTTTCCTCTCCCTTTGCCTACACGTGTCCCTCAAATACGGTTTCTACCTTACCCCAATTAAGCGACGCCTCTAGTGTTTATTAGTGTTTTTGATTTAATTTTAATGCACAATTTAATTAAGACACCCTTTAAATACCACTGATAATGGTGCTCGAAGTCTCTAGAAGAAAAAACTGAGACTTTATATGTACATATGAAAATCCACAGTCGATTGAAGGTTAAAACTGGTCTAGTGATTACTATAGTGTCCTTCTGTTTTTTCCTTCTGACATTTTCAGCATTTTGGATTTTTTTTTTTTTTTGGGTCTAAATGTTAAGATTTATACCATTTTTTGAGTTTTACATTGTTGTGGAGCACAACTTATTACAAAAAGGAGAGAAAAGAGAGAATAAGAGAAGGAGATTGTTGCATTAACTATAAGGGGTTAGGAACCAGAAATACAATTCAAGCAAAGATGGAGAGGTGGCAGTGACAAGGGATGGAGAGAGTAGCCTATCACGCATTCCCCTATCAACCACCCTGAAGAAAGCTTCTTGGTTTAAGGAAACATCTCTGAAGATGCGGCCATTCCTTTCGCGCCACAGGTTATAAACGATGACTTGGCTGAGAAGCTTCAATATGACAACCACTCGATGGACCTGGGGACCCTGAAGATGGCGGCAGAGAGCTACGACGGCGTCCAAAGATGCAGGTGGAGATGCCATGTACCTGCCACAAAAACGATTCCAAACAGCAGCAGCAAAAGCAAACTCAAAGAACAAATGGGTATGAGATTCATTAGCATTAGAGCATAGAACACAACCTGGTGGAACAGATAGTCCCCAAGAGATTAACCGGTCTCTAGTTGGTAGTCTGCCAAGGAAAGCAGTCCAGGAAATGAAAGAACAGCGAGGTATCTCCTCTTTGAACCAAACGACGGAATGCCACTGAACAAGAGGGTTTGGATTACGAATCCTCTCCCATGTCACACGAGAAGAGCAAAGACGTACCAAAACCACCGGCTTGAGTTCTCCACAAGTATACATTACTACCATCAGTATCAGACGGAGCACTAATGGTAGAGAGTAAAACTTGTAACGTTTCTGCGAAATCAGAGCGCGCCGGCGGTAGATTCCAATGGCCATTGCTAACAGCTTGTGGAACCGTAGCGTTTAGAGGTATCCTTAGAGCCCGAGGTCCCGAGGGACCAAAGAGAAGGTATAATGGACCCAGCTCAGTCCAATAATCATACCAAAACAATGCTGTTTTCCCATCTCCAATGCTGCAGCGGAGAAGGCCCTGAAGTTCTTGCTTCAACTGAAGCATACTTCTCACAGTCATTGAAAACCTCGGCGAGTCGTTGATCAGCCAAAGACTCCTGCCACCGAATCTGTTTTTGCATAGCCAAGGAACCGAAAGCGATCCCGATGCAGAGAAGAACAACCACAACCTTTTTAATCTGAAGACCATCTCAAACTCCTCCAGTTGTCTTATTCCAAGACCTCCCTATGATTTTGGTTTTCAAATATTAACCCAAGAAACTCTAGCTCCAACTGCAGATGAAGTGCTATTCTTCCATAAGAAACCAGAGCAGAGCGAATCAACCTTGGCATAGAACCACTTTGGAAAGACAAAAACTGAACTCCAAAAATTCACCATGCCATAGATAACTGAATATATCATTTTAACCTTCCCGACAAAAGATAAAAGCTTGACTGTCCATGAGTGCAGCTTAGAAGTTATGCGCTCAAGAAAAGGTTGCATTGTCGCTGCTGAAATCCTCTTAGGACTGAGAGGCAAACCTAAATACCTTGTTGGGAACGTCCCCATCTTGAATCCAGAAAGATCACCAAGGACAGACATTTGAATATCAGAGTAGCCTCCATAGAAGATCTCCGACTTTGTCCGGTTTGTATCTAGCCCTGACCAGTTCTTGAACTGAGTCATAACATCCTTGATACCCGCAGTAGAAGCACTCGAGCCATCAGAAAAAACTAAAAGGTCGTCCGCAAATAATAAATGAGTAATAATAAATGAGTAATAACCTCCATGAGCATGATGAAAAGGTATGGAGATATTGAGTCTCCCTATCTGAGTCCCTTCTTGCCCTTAAAAAAACCTGCGAGCTCGCCATTGATTGCAACCGAAAATCTGGGCGAGGAGATGCATTCCGTAATCCAAATGATGAACATAGGGGGGAACTGCTGAGCTTTTAACATCTTAGTCACAAAATCCAAACACACTGTGTCAAAAGCCTTACGAATATCGATCTTAAGCATCGCGCTTTTATGACACGAAGATTTATTATAATCTTTGATTAGCTCGGTTGCTAGCAAGACATTCTCTCCAAGACTGCGGCCCTTTAAAAAAGCAGCCTGGTTGGGACTAACACACTCTGTGAGGATTGGTTTAAGGCGGTTTGCTATTATCTTAGACATGAGCTTGTAGAAAATATTGCAACAACTAATCAGTCTATAGTCACTTAGCGAGCATGCTTCCGGCGTTTTTGGGATCAAAGCAATAGCAGTTGTGTTCATGTCCTTCAATAATTTCCCGTTCCTAAAAAAATCCATTACAGCGGCGATTATATCCTCTCCCACAGTGTCCCACGAAGCTCTAATAAACTCTACCGAATAACCATCAGGGCCCGGGCTCTTATTCAATGGCATGGCAAACAGAGTAGCTTTAACCTCGGCCGCAGTTACATCTCGTTTCAAGTAATTCTGATGAAGCTCTGAGCAACGAAAAGGTAAGAGTGTTCTCAACTCCTCTGAAGTGGCAGGTGAGACCGGGAGATCCGTTGAGCCTAGAATCCCTTGGAAGTAGTCTTCAGCATGCGCCTTGATTGCATCCATTGAGAACAGCATGTAGTCATTAGCATCCTTTATAAAATGAATGTGGTTCCTTGAAGCGTGCTGAGATACTGTCTGATGATAGAATGTTGTGTTACGGTCCCCTACATCTTCCCAGCGAACTCTTGAACGTTGTCTATAAAACTTCTCCTCAGCCTTTAGGAGAACATTTAGTCTGTCCCGCTCAGTATGCTCCTCACGAGCTGTACTTTGATCATGCGAAGTAAGCAGAAGACGTTGCAGCGCCTCTACTCTCTCTTTCTGTGCCTTGACTCTTTGAGATATGCCACTGAAATGTCGCTTATTAAGACTGCGCAACGGCCTCTTCAATTTCTTAAGGTACCGAACCAACTTGAACTGATTGTTGGGATCGAAAACGGTTACGACGAAGTTAACGTCCTAATCCCCACAAAATACAAGTATGTCTTTTCGCAACAAATCATGTTCGATCAAGAGAACGTCGCAACGTATGTTCTCGAGATAAAATTTTGTTCGAATTCTGTTTAGATCAAACATAAGCCATCGGAAACATACCCAGACCAGTTACGGATAGGTCTGAGTATGACGATCGGAACACGGACGAACCAAGCTCGGTCGCTAACCGTTCCGCTCGGTCGCTACGTAGCAACCGAGCCTGAGCCGAAGCTCGGTCGCTACATAGCGACCTAGCGTTTGTTCCGCT
>NC_027756.1:19180646-19181408 GCF_000695525.1 Brassica oleracea var. oleracea
TTTCCCGCCATTCTAAGTCATCGATCAAACTTTACCGTAAAAACCGCAGAAAGTTCGTTCGTTATCGAAAGAAGCCGTAATAAACGCTTCGAGTCAGAAGACGGCCCAAAGGGACCTAAGAAATGACTTGAGGCCCAACTTACGATTTTTTAACCAACAGCCCGTAAGCCGCATGACGGTTTACGCTTGGTTCGCAAGGAAAGATAAATGTCAAGTTTCCGCGGATAAATACGAAATTTTGAAGATAATTACGAAGATCGGAAAAAATGAAATATCTCCATTTTTACGCTATGACGGCTTAAGGGCAGAAGAGGAAAAGCGCAAACCGACCTAGGAGCCAGTATATAAGGAGTCCTAGGCAAGAAGCATGGGAAGGACTTTTTTCAGAGCAAACTTAGCACTTAGAGCAATTAGGCAACTTTCCGTTTTTGTTATTTCGAGGTGCGACTCAACTAGGTTTTGCAGTCTTAGGTACTAGGAATCTCGCCGACAGCTCTCATAGCCGAGGCTTCTACCTTGTTGTAACGCTCATACGCGAATTCGGATTAAAACTCCTTTTGCTCTCTTTTACGATTTCTTATTTCTTTTCGTCTTTACTTACGTGTTCTGATTGCTTGGCGTGTGGTTTAACAGATATCCGGGACCTCTGGGAAATTAGGGTTTTCCTAACTTTCCTTATTAAAACGGAAATCGACAGTGCGAATTTTGGTTTCCTCAGTTTGGCGCTAGAAGGAGGGGGGTACGGATCAATCTAACTCTCAA
>NC_027756.1:19181519-19181926 GCF_000695525.1 Brassica oleracea var. oleracea
AGTGGCACTGATCTCCACACTCCCGCAGCGGACGTATCAGCGGCCAACGCACCAGCCAACACCGCGACGCTCGAGGAGTTTAAAAAGATGTTCACCACCTACGAAAAAAGGTCGGAAGAACAAGATAAGCTCGTGAGCACCTTGACCAAACGAGGTGAAACTTTAACGGCAAAGACTCGAGCAATCCGCCCCCGCGGAACCACTAAAGTCCGCGGGAAAAGACTCGACTTTGCAACCTCACTCAACAGGACTGGAGCCGCGCAGGAACGACCTTCGGGTCAAAACCCTAGCGAGAAATCTCTCGTCGAAAAGGGGAACCCTGAAAGTCCTCCACTTCCCGCAAAAAATTCGGAGGATAACGAAGTCGAGCACGTCGACCTGGATCCTAGCGATGTCTCCAACGATAC
>NC_027756.1:19183118-19184079 GCF_000695525.1 Brassica oleracea var. oleracea
CGACACTCTCAATCGGATGAGCATCGAACTCGGAGAAGTAACTCCAACGCCGAAACCGCTCACAGGTTTTTCAGGCGAAGTATCGATGACCCTCGGCTCGATTCAGCTACCAGTCATGGCCAAGGAGATCACAAAAATCGTCGAATTCGCGGTAGTCGATCATCCTGCCATCTACAACGTGATCATGGGAACCCCATGGCTCAACGCCATGCAAGCCGTTCCATCTACGTACCACTTGGGTGTCAAATTCCCGACCCCAAACGGAGTCACAGCTATCTGGGGATGTCAGAAACTGTCGCGACTATGCTTCCTCGCGGAGCATAGATTAAGGCAAATGACGACTTCTGCAACGGCAAATCGCAAGCGCACGAATATAGGTCAATCTTCGGCCAAAAACATTTCAAGAAAAGACGATTTAACATCGTCCGCTGACGCAAACGCTTCGGACGTCGAAACTCAACACGAGTCCGAAGCTGACACTACAACTCAACCGAAACATCCGGAAGAGAACGCTGACCCGGCCATAGTCATCACGATCAAGGCGGTCAGCACGGCGACAACCGCCAAGTAAAAACGCTCGCGGCGTAAAATAGAACTACGAGATGGCTTGATCCTCGAAAGAGGTACGTAGGTAGCTCGTTGAAAGACGAGTTCAGCTATCCCCTTCTCTAAAAAGGGGGGGGGGGATACTCGTATACTCCCACATAGGAAAAGATGCGTTATTGTAATCAAGTTTTTTAGTGATTTCAAAAACTTTTACTACGATATGCGTCGCTCCTTTTTATTAAGACACCTGCGCTTCAACTAACGCAAAAGTCTCAGAACACGCTTAGAAAATCTACAAACGTTAATACTCTTGTCAGCGGCCTCATACAGCCCAAAATCGCAAAACAAACTCTCTTCAGCACCGAAAATATATGTATAGTCTTCGAAATAACTGCGAGACGTCGCCAAGTTAAAA
>NC_027756.1:19184262-19187048 GCF_000695525.1 Brassica oleracea var. oleracea
GAAAGATGCTCGATTCGTACCATACAAGAGATATAAGCCGAGAACCTATCGCAGGCTTTAAATCGGTAGAAATCATGTAGAAATCGCAACAGGAAAATCGATAGCCGGCTAGTCACCGCACAAACCTTAAAACCGAGAGTAAACCTAGGTCTTGCCCTAAACCCATTTCATTCGTCTCAGACATCTCAAAGACATGATATCTAAGCGATACGAGATCCTAAAACATGTCTCTCCGTTCATATCTTAACGTTCCCGAAAGTTCGTAAGGATAAATAATTTTTACGAAAACTCACGTCTCGAACAAACTAACAGATTGAACTCCTCAACGAAATTAAATATGAGAAGACAACTCATGTTTACTTCAAACCCAGTCGAAACAAAGTAACTCAAACAAACATCCATTATATATATATATATACCGCACAGCGGTAGGGGTTCAAAGCCACCAACGGCCAGTCCCGATAAAAATAAAAGCGGCCAAAACAGGCCCATACAAAGTTCGAAGGCCACACTCGGCCGGACATATACGAAGGAAAGCCATACTTGGCCGCAGAATACTAGATAAGGGAAAAACTTCTTCCCGTCAAACACTCACCTCTCACATATAAAAGTTAAAACTCCCGGACAAGGAAGCTCCGAACGCATCCGCAGGATAGTTCACTTCCTCATCGCCACCGACAAACTCAGTCGTGGTCTCTACGGTATCAGGAGAAACCGGGATGGGATCCCAGAATCCCTGAATCCTCCCGTCGATCAGAGAAATGAGCGTCTCAGCGTGAGCATGATCCTTCATGCCGCCCTTCATTAACTCAATCTCCCTCTCGAAAATGTAGTCATCCGCCCGCGTCTTCCAAAGGCTTCCGACTGAACCGCGACACTCACGGAAGTCGCCCAGCGAGTTGAAAGCATCCTTGAGGTTCCCGTACTCAACCTGGAATTAAGAGGCGCAAGTCTTCTTCACCTCGACAATCTCCCTCTTGCCCTTCCGTTCCGCCCTACGAACAGCCCTCGCATGATCACGAGCGAGTTGCACATCTCGCGCCAACATATCGTCTCGCATGCGAGCAAGATCCTTTTCCGCCAACATCTCGTCTCGCATGCGAGCAAGATCCTTCTCCGCCTTCTCCGCTTTAAAGCGATAGATCATGGCTTCTCTATGGCTCGCCTCAATGACCGATCCAAGCAAGTTCAAGCCCTATAAAACCGATTGACATGTTATAAGCAAAAAGAATATATATATATATATTGTAGCCGGAGGAGCATCAAAGCCCGAGGGAAGACCAGCGAAGAAATCATCAAAGTCCGGAATAGGGACCTCGCTCGTACCACTTCCATCGCCGAAAGCAAGGTCTGGATCCCATCCTGGAAGCATAGAATCGCCCACCAAAAACTCTATGTCACCAAGGTCAATATCTTTCCCCTTCGAAGAGTTCAGCCCCGTCGCAACCGTGGGAGCAGCGTCGGGACCTTGGTCATCGGGCTCAATATCTTTCCCCTTCGAAGAATTCAGCCCCGTTGCGACTGCGGGAGCAGCGTCGGGACCTTGGTCATCGAGCTCGGAATCACTCCCTGTTTCCCCGCCCAAAGCAGGACTAGGATTCACAAACCTCAACGCCTTTCGAACTCTCTTCGGTGTAAAGGAAGTCCAGAAAAAAGGACCGTTCCTGAGCAGATCCCTCACCACGATAATGTCCTCAGGAAACGGAGCAAGAGGATTGATAAAGGGACGATTGTTCGGCAACCTCCGGAACAATGGGATACAACTCTTTTCAACAGACGCAGCGTCTACACGGACGAAGAATAAAAACTTCTTCCACGAGTTGAAGTTAGAAGTAAACCCCTTAACCACTGACATGAAGTTCCGAGGGACCAGCCTGTACTTGTCTGTATCCTTGATGATCTGCAACCTAAGAAGCGCTTCGAAATGATCGACGGTAAGGGAGAGACCATGATCATAGCTCAGGTTCAGGACTCCAATGAGGTGCTGGCTGCCAAGGGGATTCAGTTGGCTTATTGCCACCCCGAAACGATCCAACACACAGACGATAATTTCGGGAATCGGGAACCACAAACGACAGTGCACTACGAATGCTTCGTAACAAGTAAAGTAACCCTCCGGGGGACTACTAGCGCACTATACTTGACAAGGAACCCTGAACTTCACTGCATCCGAAATCTGGTAGAACGACCGCATGACCTCGAGGAATTCGCTAGTACTCCTACTTGGTGCACCTTCCTCGACCGGGCGACGGTTCATGACCGGGAATGATTTCTCTTCGGGAGGCGTGATCAAACCATAACACGCCACCCATCATGCCTCGTTCTCGACCGGGTCTACCGAATGAGGAACAAATTCTATCTTTGGCACACAGAGCTCTTCAGAAACGTTTGCGGGCAAGGACCCTTTCTTCGAACTCCTCTTCTTACTCGACATCTCGTGTTTTCTTTTTTAAGCAAGAAGGAAATGATAGAGAGAAAGAAAAAGAAGAAAGAATTGTTCAAGAAACCTCTCTATGAGAATGAGTAAGTATAAAGGTTATGAAGAAATTACCTCCCTTCTTATAGGCATGAGAAATTACTATTTACTTGCGGATTTTTGGACATGATCTTCGCCCAAATACACCAATCTCGTCCAAACTCGCCATACCGCACGTTGGGATCTCGCTAGAAATGCACGATCCTAACGAGCTGGGGGGCTAACTGTTGGGGTCGAAAACGGTTGCGACGAAGTTAACGTCTAAATCCCCGCAAAATACAAGTATGTCTTTTCGCAACAAATCATGTTC
>NC_027756.1:19187075-19192136 GCF_000695525.1 Brassica oleracea var. oleracea
AAAAATTTCTTTCGAATTCTATTTAGTTCAAACATAAGCCATCGGAAACATACCCAGACCAGTTACGGATAGGTCCGAGTATGACGATCGGAACACGGACTAACCAAGCTCGGTCATTACGCTACTACCGCACATGCACGTTGTCCGGTCGCTACGTAGCGGCCGAGCTCTTCTGAAACGTTGAGACAACATTAGTCCATGCATTCTCGTCTACCCTTCGATGCTATCTCCCGTACATTCATGTTTCCCGCCATTCTAAGTCATCAATCAAACTTTACGGTAAAAACCGCGGAAAGTTCGTCCTTTATCGAAAGAAGCCGTAAAAAACGCTTCGAGTCAGAAGACGGCCCAAAGGGACCTAAGACATGACTCGAGGCCGAACTTATGATTTCTTAACCAACAGCCCGTAAGCTCGGTAAAAGCCCATCAGTACTGTGATGGTTTATATTTTATCCGCGAGAAAGGATAAATATTAAATTTCCGAAGATAAATGTTAAGTTTTTGAATAAAATTACGAAGATCGAGGAAAATGAAATATTTATGAAAGATGCTAAAGACGGCCAAAGGGCATAACAGGAAAGCTTAAACTGACCTTGGAGGGAGTATATAAGGAGTTCTAGGCGAGAGGCACAAGAGGAGACTTTTCTCAGAGCAAACTTAGCACTTAGAGCTATTAGGCAACTTTCTGTTTTTGTTATTTCGAGCTGCGACTCAACTAGGTTTTGCAGTCTTAGGTTGTTAGAACTAGGAATCTCGCCGACAGCTCTCATAGCCGAGGCTTCTACCTTGTTGTATCGCTCATACGCAAATTCGGAATAAAACTCCTTTTGCTCTCTTTTATGATTTCTTATTTCTTTTCGTCTTTACATTCGTGTTCTGATTGCTTGGCGTGTGGTTTAGCAGATATCCGGGACCTCTGGGAAATTAGGGTTTTCCTAACTTTCCTAATTTAAACGGAAATCGACAGTGCGAATTTCGGTTCCCACACTGATTGGTACCCATTATCTCATTGCAATTCCAAGATTTAGTAACCGTCTCCGCATACTCCGGATGATCTATCACGTGATAAAAAAATTTAAATGGTTTTACAGCCCGCCGTCTGATAGATGGCATCCGAAGAAAACAAGGAGCATGATCCGATTGAGAAGGATCCAAAAATTCTGCATAAGAGTCCGGGAAAGAAGAGGACCAAGCTTGGTTAATGAAAGCATGATTAATCTTTGTGGAGATGGGATTATCATCCTGCATATTCCTCCAAGTGAAAGGAAGAGCTTTTGCTTGAGCTTCAAACAACTGAGCGTCTTGTAAACTGAGGTTAGCATCATCCATTCCGGCATCATCAATACACAGAGATATGTGATTGGAGTGATGAGACAACCGTAGCATTTGATTAAAATCTCCCAAGACTGACCAGGGATGCGTAGCGACCAGAGAACTGAGGTGCAGATCAACTAAACTCTCCCAAAGGCTCTTCCTGTCTTCCACCAGGTTGAAACTGTAAACAAAAGTAATTGTAAGAATTATGTTTTCCGATAGATTTGTAACCCCACAGGTGACTGATTGAGCTGTTGTGTTGTAGATAAGCATCGTGACCTTAGGATCCCAGACAATAACAATGCGACCCGAATCATTCTCTTCATAGTTTCCAAAAAACTTCCAACCCCTTGGAATAGCTCCTTATATTCTTTCTTTATTATTCTCCATGATATGCGTCTCCAAAAAAGCTCCAAAAAGAGGCCTATGGATATTAATCCAATCTTTGGTCATCATGTGGCGTCTATCACTGTTCAGTCCACGTACATTCCACACAAAAAACATATTTAAATTTTTTAATGGCGTTTCGTGACCTTGTGGCCACTCTTCCTGTTTTTAACCAGGAAAAATGGGTTCTCTCGATCCATCTCCTCTGTTGTCTGAGATGAATCATGAAGATCTGGACCTGGATCAATGGGAAAAGTACCATTAACGCTACCCTCCTGATCTGAAGACTGGTCCTTTACCTCTTCGTGAGATGAGTGGGCGCCGGAGATAGCACCGTTCAACACTAAACCATCACCATTTGACTTATCACCAGTGGTCAGCATCTCCTCTGTGGTTGCAGCAGTCACATCTGAAGTTCCCTCAGCAGCTTCAGCTACAGCTACATCCGCAACAAGTACTTGCTCCTTTAAGTTCTCAACTGTGGGATCAGCTGGTTCGTCATGTAATTCTATTCCAGCGGGGAACGTTTGGAGCTACAACCTCGTCGTCAACATTCTGCGCTAATTCCACCAGTTCACTGTTCTGAATGACCTCTGTGCTCTGACCCGCATTTGCGACCGTTTCACCCGTATTACCATGAAGATCCTGTCCAATCTCCCCTTCCTCCATTTCCTGAGAATCTGGATTTGTGGGGATACCAGTTTCATTCTTAGATTCCTGAGGCGTACCTTTTGTATCATGAAGTACGGGAACATATCGAGTTTACATCTTCTTTACTTTCTTATATTTGGTGTGGCCTGGCCGAGACTTAGACCTTCTTCTTTGTGTTTCAGTAGTGGTTTTCCTGTCTTTGAACTCGCTAGAAGAACCTTCAGCAAGGCCCGTTGGGCACCTCTCCTTTGTGTGACCAAACTTCTTACAAACATCACACTTAATTGGTAACCAAGGGTAGGAGACATCAATCTGAACCTCCTTACCATTCGAGAAACCAGAAACAATCCTATTAGGCAGGGGAGCTGTAAGATCGACACGCACAAACAATTTAGCCACTTCAAAATTCTCCTTCCGCTCCGTTTCAAGAGCTAGAGAATCTGGTTTGCCAACAGCTGTCGCGATGCGGCTCAAGCTTTCCGTATTAAACAGCAGGTATGGAACATTGCGCATCTCCACAAGCACAATTGCACTCGTGAGTGGAGGCTCATCAGGTGAATACTCAGGGGACCAAGGCGCCACGAACATGGGAAGTCCCCCAATATTCCAACAGGTGCGAGACAGCAGAACCTCACGTGTTTTCGGGTTTGTGACTCGGAGGAGGTAAATGCCTTGTCCAATCTTGTGGACAAAAATCTGGGGACCAGTTCTAGCCCACACTGCATTGACGACACCGATAATTTTTCCCATTGATGGATAATCACCGTGAAAACGTGCGTAAATGAAATCCTTGAACTCTAGTTTTGCAGCCTCAATGTTTTCGTCTGGGATAAGGACGAACGGCGCACCAGAGACGTGTTCTGACGGGGTTCCCATCTCTTGCAATTGAGCAGAGCTCTTGAGTAATGCAGCATAATTTCTAGCCTGGCTGTCCACATTCTCCAAAGACTTAGAGTCGATGTTGATAGCAGTAGAATCACCGGAAATTTTGGAAACCTCCACATGAGGAGGAAGCAAAGACTTCAAATGGGAAGGAGCGGTTTCCTTCAAAATTGCGACAGAATCAATAACCGATCTGGAGTTTGTAACTGTAGCAGATCCGGGCGTAGAGAGACTAGTAGCAACAGCCGAAGGAGAAATTGTCACCGGAATTGTAGATCCAGTTGCAGCTACGCCGAGATCAGAGAGCTCGACGAGAGAGATAGACTTATTCTTCTTCTTAGCCATAGCAGCCGTCTTTGCAGACCGCATCAAACCATGGACCTTGAAAGACAGAGCAGGAGGCGGGCGATGTTTCTTTTTCTTAACGAGCATCGCGACATGAGAGAGGAGAGCGAGAAGACCGGGGAGGGGGCAAAGAGTTCTCGCCGGGAGCGTGGTGCCCACCGACGGCGGAGCTAGGCCGTGAAAACCTAATCCCCTTTTTTCGCCAAAGAGAGAGAGAAAAAGAGCCGTTGAGGTAAAATAGAATTCCCATTCCTTGGAAATTATTATTCATACTCTTTACGTCAAAACACTAAAAAACTTATTGATTTTATTTCAACACAAATAAATCAACCATTCATGTTTTTACTACTTCAACGTTTTTATAGTTTGGTTAACGCACTTAGTTTTAAAAACGTGTGATTAATATAAATTGTTTTCGGCAGATAGCTTGTGTGTATATATAATGCGATTAGAGTCGGGTATGGTCAAAACCAGAAGGAAAATGCTCGCGGTTGTCCTACAACGTGGGAAACTTTTTGCTATAAAAAAAAATTAAAATCATTCACACATCTTTTGTTGTTTTGTTGGGTAGGTATACATAGTCTGTGAACTAAGAACGGTTTTAGCTTTTTAAAATTCTGTTTTTTTAGGAACCACACGACCAAAAGTTATGTTAGTTTCCTCTTTAATTTTCTCCCCCATAATTAGGTGCTTTGATTTCCTTCCGACAAACAATTAAAATTCCATTTATTGAAAAAGTATCATACTAGTTAGCAAAAAAATATCATCTATATACTATACTAAAAAGAGGATATAAGCTCCTCTTAGAGTGTCCACGTAGGCACAAAAAATCGTTCAATCAGAGAGTCCGAAGTTGCCACGTCATCTCATTTATTTTTTCGTAAAAAATGAAAAACCAATGCAAAGAAAAGGATCGAACCCGGGTTAGAATGACATGAATATATGAGAGATACCACTAAGCCATTGAGACTTTCTTGGACACATATACAAGAAGGATATAAGCAAAAAAGTATCATCTAATTAGCAAAAAAGTATCATACTAGTTAGCAAAAAAAGTATCATCTATATAAGGAGGATATAAGCTCCTCTTAGAGTGTCCACGTAGGCACAAAAAATCGTCCAATCAGAGAGTCCGAAGTTGCCACGTCATCTCATTTATTTTTTCGTAAAAAATGAAAAACCACTGCAAAGAAAAGGATCGAACCCGGGTTAGAATGACATGAATATATGAGAGATACCACTAAGCCATTGAGACTTTCTTGGACACATATACACATATACAAGAATCACTAAATATGTAATCACACTTTTATGTACATTTACAATAATATGAATTCAACTTTCAAGACTCCAATACATTGTTTTGTAAAAAAAAATAAGGAAGTGACTAAGTTAATATATTCTTTGAAAGTGTGAGAACATTGACATATACCACAAAGAAATAGATTTTTGTTTTCGTGACAAAGTTAAGAATTTTGTAAA
>NC_027756.1:19193158-19218819 GCF_000695525.1 Brassica oleracea var. oleracea
TCTCATTCGAATATGATATGTCTATAACCGAGTCCCCAACATGAGACAAGTTTGTTTTAAAAGTAAATAATTTTATTTTTCTTATATTATATAATAAATATATATTATTTACTGATAATAAAAATATAGTTATTCATCTATCACAAATAACTATGCAAATATGTGAGTCAAGTAGAACAATCAAACAACATAATGATTTCCACAAAGAAAATTTAAAAAATATATTTATATTTTGTAGTCTTATTTTATATTTTTTAAATAATGTAATACAATATTATACATTATTTTTTTAGAATTGAGAAATACATATAAAATCTTATCCGCGCGTAGCACGGTTAAAAAATCTAGTACTAGTTAAAAGTATCATACTAGTTAGATTAATTAGGTGCAGGCAATGATTTAATATGAATTAATAGTATCCTATGCACGCATTATAATTTTTGTAACTAATTGCAGTATAACATCTGTGAAATTTTGTTTTTACAAAAGCAAATTTATTGGTTCACAACTGACGAATCTAACTATCTACCAAAAGCATTATGTTATTTATTAGGGATCCAATCAACAGTTATTGAAAAATATATTTAAAAAAGCATTTACAAGATATTAATGTTCTCCAAATGATTTTTGTTCAATATTCTCATATGAAACTTTTGGTAAAATATTTAAATTTGTAATATATAAATTTAAAATAATTATATATAATTATTTTATTTTATTTAATAATATAAAAACTATGTTTATATACAAAAATAAATAAAATTTACAATTAAAATATTTTTAACTTTAAAAGAAATAATATTTGACACTTAAAATATGCTTTAATTTATATAATTAAATAGGATTCATTATTTTCAATAACAAAATATAAAAATTAATATATAATATAAATATATCTCTATGATTTCAAAATGAATAAATTATAAATTATATAGTGTAATATTTTATGATAAATTTATATATAAATCATTAGCTGATCTATTAATCATTTTATTAAATATATGTATGAGAGCATACATTTCTACAAGTTACTGTTTCTATAACATATTGTTATTGCTTTATCATTAACTTTTCTAATCATAGCCTTAGTCAGTTCTACGATATACCAAATCATAATGGATCCATATAATGGTAATTCTTTTCTCTTCTTTGTTCAGATGCAGTGTAAAACCAGAGACACTTAATATTTGACATTAATACCATAACGCAATGAGCCAAAAACTTAGAGATGCACTTATGTGAAGTCAATATAATTCATTTAAAATACTTGTGTTACACAATAATAATTAATTTTATGTTTCTTTTTGTGATAGCGATTCGTTTAAATGTTCTTTTGCACATAAAATTGGCTCGAGAGTGGTTTTAGAGAATATATAAAATATCTGGATAAAAACTAGTATCTAAGTATTACAGAGAGATGAACTTCAAAAAAAAAACTAGAGTATTACAGAGAGACATGCATTTATATAGATGGATAAATTGACATTATATATTCAAGATCACGCGTTTAAACAAAAAAAAAAAAGATTCAAGATCACGTTTAAAACAACAAACAAGAGTTTTTTTTTTTACTTTTACTTAATTACATAACAGTGTCTTGACCTAGTCTCATACTGATTATGTCGAATATCTTAGGATGAGATAAATTGTTATATATTTCGTCGATCATTATCTTGTAGTTGGTTCTCCTTATCAAAGTTCTTTACGCCATTGTGTTATAAAGTTGTTGTTTTTTACAGCTTTTGAAAGTTGCTATATACTCAAGAAAATGTGTAAAATATAAAGGTGGGAAAGTCATAAAATGTAAGAATAAGCACCTTAATGAATTTTAAGTCTATCGTTTTTGTTAGTAAAATATGTCATATATAATGAATACATTTTTAGTGGTAAACATTTTTATTTAATTTTATTTAAATGCCACGTTTAAGTTAATATATTTAACATATTCTATGATTATAGAAGTGCACAAACTCATGCCCATTGCATGATTTAGTGGGAAATATTGGATTAACATTTTGTGAAATATTTCACAAATTTTAGTGTAGAGTTATTGTTGACAAAAATATTAATCAAATTTAGCTTATACGACATATATGATTCGGAATGCCATATTTATATATAAAACAATATTAACAAATCAAATAAACCTACTGCTTTGATTTCTTTTGGCAGGGAATGATTGATATTGAAGCAACTTTAATTTTAAACACTAAATATATGGTTCTTTGTAAAGATTCACACATATCTTAATTTCTATTCAAAAACAAAAGTGAGAGAGCTACATGTTTTCAATGTTAGTGCAGAAAAGAACATATGCGAAATGGTACATCGTCTAACACAATGGTGAGTTTTTATAATAATGCTCGTTTATCAAATAGTTTTAACATTTTGCAACACTACAATCTTTATCGACAATAAAATAACGAATACAAATGTTGGTCTCTTAAATGTATCCTCGTTGTTGAAGAGTTAACATATTATTATTTTAATTATTTTTAAGACTTCATATGCACAAAAAGAAATTAATTATTGTGGGTGATACAAATCACCAAAACCAAATAGGCAACATCAATTGAATAATGACGAAAGGGGATTGGGTTTTCAGCTCTCGATTTGTTTACTGTTGACTTTCCATAAGTGATTTCATTTTCTACCTCTATAAAATTGTGCTTTCGTTCTCGTCTTTGTTGCATTGATATGAGTTTGGTTTCTTTTTTTAACTTCTTCTATGAATTCGGTGTCTAGTTAAAAAGATGGACATCTGTAAAAATTAGTTTTACTCCAGATACATATCTAAGAATCAAAATTTTGAAAAAAATCACCGGCAAACTATATTAACAGGTTAGTGTTCATATATAATATATATCAAGCTATTATAGAATATAAGTGCAGACGCGAAATGTAAATGTCTGTCTAGTATATATTCACCAGTTTGGTCTAAAAATCATCTAATTCTAGAACAACAAAACAAATTACTTATTTTATTAGCCTACGCTTTTGAAGTTTAGTTACTTAAGAGTATACAAATAAAAATATATATAATACTTTACCATTCTAGTATATGTAAATTATGTATAAACTAAGAACTGTTTGATTTATTAAATGATAAACCAGAAAACTTATAATAAATAGTTCAAATCTCTCATTCTTACAATTATAATTGTTAGATAGGATATTATGGAGAAACAATATTAGACGAATGATCAAATCTCTCATTCTTCGAACAAACTCAAAAGGAGGTGATTGGAATCTTGTCATGATATTTTATTAAAAAATTTTTAAGAATAAAAATCAAGACAAAATTATTTAATCTGAATGAAATAATATATATAGTGCTTCCAAAATTAAAAATCACTTTGATTTGAAGAAGTGTGTTTCTCGGATTCTCAGGATGAAATAAGATATCAGACCACCTATTTAAAAAATAAATTTGTATACATAAAAGTATATACATTAGAGTAATCACATAAATTAAAACCAATACCCTTTTTTAATCTACAATCATGTTTTTGGTAAATAAATCAAAACAATCATTTTATGTACTCTATATGATATAAATTAAAATTTATTGATATTGACATAGATAGTATATTTTAATATAAATATATATTATTGACACTTCCTACTCATATTATTTTTTAACATTTGTATGTTTGCCGTAACAAAAATTTAAACCATTTATCACAAAATTTTTAATGTGAGATTTTTCGATAGAAATTTCAAAATTAAAATATTAAGATCTCAATAATTTTTCACTGGAAATTTTAAAATTAACATATTTATATATTTGTATATAGTACATATTTTATTTCAAATGATATTAATATGTATAATATGAATATCTATTAATGAAACTTCATATTCATACGATTTATTAGGGTTGGACATTTTACCCGATATCCGAACCCGAACGGGTAATATCCAAACCCGAATGATATCCGAAGATAACCAAACATAAGTATACTTAAACCTATATTTCTAGTTTAATCCTCTCATTTTATTCAAAATATTTATATTAATGATGCATATTGCTCAAAATTAGATAATATAGACAAAATCATTTGCTACTTACTTAAAATACATATCAAGCTCTTATTTCTAGCATTAACAAAATTTTGCATCTAAAATTACAAAACAACAACTAAATTAGTGGTTTTTTGTTTTTAAAGTTTTATCTCCAAACCTGTTAAAAGATTAATCTTTTGAAATTTTGTAAATCAGTTAAGTTAAAATTATATTTTAAATACAAAAAAAATTTAAACAATGAATAATTTATTTATTTTTCTTCAAAATTTAGATATCCAAACCCGACCCAAAATATCCAAACCCAAACATAAAATACCCGAACAGGTTTTATACCTTTATATTGAAATATCTAAAAATCCTAAATGCTCGATACGAACCCAAACGTGTATCTGAACGCTCACCCCTACGATATATCATTATTTGTATCTTGCTCGAACAAAAAAAAGTTAAACCATTGATCACAAAATTTTAAATGTAGAACTTTTACCATTTTTAGTAATTTATAGTCATTTTAAAAAATTTAAAATATAACATATAAGAAAAAATCTAAATTTTTTTTATTATATCTTTAGTGTGATTGTTTAATTTATTTTAATAATATAAAATTAAACAAAAAAGAGAGAGGGTACAAAAATTATTATCAAATATGTATTATTCATAATCATTAATTGTCATATATATGTTAACTATATTAGGTAATTCTGTAGCTTTTATTTAAGGAAAGAAAAAATATTATTTGGTACAATAATAATTAATTTGATAGTTAGTTTAATAAAAACATAGTATAAGTTTTTATGGACTAACTTATTTTTTTAAGAATTCTAAGAATCATCCTTGTGATGACACGTTGCTATGAAAACACTGCTTAATGCTTCGTGATCAATATATAGGGGGATTGTTGTGACCAATTCACTTTATTTCCCTCTTGATGATGGACTCTCTTGACCCGTCCCTCCGAGTCTCTTGTGACTTCCACGTGAGATGTATGTGAGTGGAGCTCTGGAGGCTATAGGATATGGTCAACTAAATCATTTACTAAATTGAAGACCAATACAAAAGAGCATATCCATAAATTCTTGAGAGAGAGAGTTTTAAATCTCTCACTGTTTAGACTAAAACCGACTAAAACCCTAATGAAATTTAACCATTTTTGTTGTAGAAACTTTAGCAGAATATTTAACATTTTTGTAAAACGGTCTTCATGTTTAAAGGTCTTTATATTTAACATTTAAATAGAAAAAACGTTACCATAATAGTCTCTTTCTATATATTAGTCCCAAAAAATCTCAAATATTTTTTTCATGAGTTTGCATATAATTTCTCTAAGAAACTTATTTTTTTAAAAATGCTCTAAATGTACTGCAAGTCGGAATATGTTGCACATCTCATATATACGAAGAATTAGAATAAACATTATTATTCCCTTTGAAACATTTTCACATTATACACAACACATACGAACTGTTGATTACAATATAAAAGAGATAAACCAAATATAAGACTACGAATCCTAGAAATGTTCTAATTCGTAATAGATGTACGGACTACCAAGTCCTTCAAATTACACTAATCTTGATTATGTCGAATATTACCGATATTGCTAGTGTTGTTACATCAAATATTCTAACTTATAGATGAAAACAACATGTGTGTACATTATAAACTGATCGTGTTTTCTAAAGTAGTGAGATGCCTTAACAAACCTTTCAGCTATAATAATAATATTATCAACAACAATCTTGATCAAACAATGTGTTTATCAACTACAGCCAAAAGTATTAAGCATTTGTACTTGATATAGACTCCAAAGAAATTGTAGAAAGAGAGGAGAGAATATAAATATTCTCATTTATTTGGTGGAGGACCAAGTGTGGACCAGAAAATAATTTAGCTAATCGCATCTCAAAGGCAAGCGATAAGATACTATATGGGCATCTAATTACAGTGTTTCATTTATTATGAAAATTACTTGGACCAATTTTACCACAAAATCCTTAACGAGACATACAAAAGTAAAGTCAGATAATTCAGAGAAAACTCATTTTCTACTGAAAACTCATTCATTTCCATTTGATAAGTGAAAATAATGCATATTTTATGCCTTTTAGGAAATTTGGTTAATGAGTTACTCAAGAGCTACTCATTATTTTAGCCTAGGGTTTATATTTAATAATAACTAAGGTAGTTGTTGTAAACATAATAGAAAATTAAATAAATGTAATAATCCAACTATGATTTTTTATTGAGAAATTTCCTATGATAATTTTTTCTAGTTTATCTTCACAAAAGAGTTCTCAATGAAAAAAATGACCAAAATAAGTTTTATTAATAGGTAAAACTACATTTTTATCCTGGGGTTAACTAATCTAGAATTATGGTTTAGATTTAAGGGGTGAGATTTTGGGATATGATTTCAATTTTTTTTTAAAGAATATATATTAAATTTTTAAAAATAAAAATAGACTATTGTTTTACTCGAGTGCTATTTTTGTGACAAAAACTTAAAAAATGATATTTGAGAGAATTGCCCCTTTTTGTAAGTAGATTTTTAGTGATTCTATTTTAATAGTATAGATTCGGCTGTTACTCAAACCATCTTCTAATTATCATATAATTAATTTAATAATCATTTATTAATTAGTATGTTTAGATCACCATTACAATCAATGATCTTTTATTGATTTAAAGTTTGTGGAGTTTAAGAAAACTTATGTATCATCTCATGAATTTCATTTTGACCATATATATTGCCTAGTCCACACACCCACAGATACATACATATATATATATATATACATATATCCCCTATATATTAATTGAGGATATTTTAAAAAGTTATAACCTAAATTTTATAAAATTTTTAAAAAACTCATCCTATGTGGCACTTGTGTATGCCTTCTAAATCATATTACAAAGAATTCTAGAACACCTTCTATAAACTATAGTCTAAAAATTATACTCTCTAGCAAAATAATATTTCGCATGCTATAGTTGGTCGCATATATCAAATCTTTATTGTTTCACAGCCTTTCCTTAAATAAAACCTACAGAATTACCTAGTGTGATTAAAATATATATATAGCAATTAATGATTTTAAACAATAAAGATTTGATAACAATCTCTATACTTTTTTATCATTTTTGTTTATTTTTTTATTATTAAAATAAATTACATAATTACATTAATCATATAATAAAAATCTAGATTTGTTTTGTATATTTTGTAATTTAAATATTTCAAAACGAGTATAAATTAATAAAACTGTTAAAAATCACACATAAACTTTTATGATCAAGGTTTAAACTTTTTCTATATTAAGATACAATGATTATAAGACCATATGAAAAATAATTTTATTTAAATAGGTTTTTATGTTAATATATATATATATATATATATATATATATATATTTCATATCGTTTAAATTAAACTATACATCGAAAATGTATACCTATATTCTGATATTTGCATTGAACATATATTGAAAAGTTAATATTTTAATTTTGAAATCTTCCTTGTTTTTTAAATGATTATAAATTATTGAAATTATCCCACATTTTAAAAAATAAAATCGTTGGTGTAAACTTTTGTTACACAAATATGCAAATAACCATAAAATCATATGAGTAGAAAATTCATTTAATAAATATCCATATTAAAAGTGTACTATATATATATATATGTTAATATCATTTAAATTTAATTATATATCATATACGATAGATAAGATTGATTGTTTTGATTTATTTACCCTAGAATAATTGCGAATAAATAAGAGTGATAGTTTGATTTATATGCACAAGACAATTTATTTCATAATAGTAAATGATTTCTTAGTTATTTAATATATATACTTATTATTTTATTATTTCATAATATGCAGAAAAACATAAAAAATAAATATAAAATATTTATTCTGCAAAAGGTGCATATCTTAACCTAAGTATGTATCTTTTTAATTATTTTAAATCATAAACATTTTCTAAATCTCATGTCAAAACAAACAAACAAAATGAGAATAAACTTCAAAATCAATATTCATATCGAACAATAACCAAAATGAAAAAGAGAAAAATATTGAAAATAGATAGGATTGATACGTGAACGTAAACTTCTCATAACCATAATTAATTTTTAAATTACTAAATCATGATATAAAACCGAGCTGACATAGTTTCATTGTAATCAAATAGACCCGAGATTTTTCGACCTAAACATTAGGTTCTTATGCGGTAAGTAATTTTTTAACCTAAAATTTTATTAAAAATGGGATCAGCTCATCACTAAACAAATTAGGTAATTAACAAAAAGTTAAAAAAATTGTTTAAAGACCAAAATATTAATTCAATCAAGAATATAAATTTATTTTCCATATAATTTTTTTTATATAAATTTATCAAGCGAAAGGCGCAGGTTTTATCCTAGTATATATGTATATGTAAAACAATCTAAAGTAATTCTTATACGATATGTTGACATATAGGAAAGCAAATCTCTTATATATTAATTGAGAAACATTACAACATTTAAGTGTAGCCACGTGTCATCACCAGAATGAAATTCAAAATCCTTAGAAAATATGTTGGTCCAATTAAGTATATATTATATCTTTCATTAAAATAATCATAAAATTAATTAAATTGTACAATTACTATTTTCTTTTCTTTTCTTAAATAAAAGATACGGAATTACCAAATATGACTAATATATATATGACAATTAATGATTCTAATAATAAAGATTTGATAACAATTTATATCTCATCTATTGTTTTTGTTTAATTTTATATTATTAAAATAAATTAAACAATAAAATTAGCTATAAAATTAAAATATAGATTTTTTCGTATATATTATATTTTGAATTTTTAAAAACGACAAAATTACAAAAACTATTAAAATTATTATGTAAAAAATTAATGATCAATGGTTTAACATCCCCTATATATTAATAGAGAAACATTTAAAAAGTTTAGAATCTATAGTTACTAATTAAAAAAATGTCGTGCTAGGTTGTTACGTAACTGGAATGTTAATTTGTTTATCTGGCGACTTGAAAATGAATTGAGAATTTTGTTAGTCCAAAATTAAATTGCTAAAGAATGTTATATTATATAGTATGTCCATTATGGACCATTCAATTATCAAATTGAAATTTATTATATATTATTTCCTTAAATAAAACCTACGGAAGTACCTAATATGATTATGATATATATAGTAATTAATGATTTTAAATAATGAAGATTTACTAATAATCTGTATACTTTCTATCCTTTTTTTTTATTCTTTATTATTAAAATAAATTACACAATTACATTAATCGTATATTAAAATTTTAGAGCTTTTGTATATGTTGTATTTTGAATTTTTCAAAACGAGTATAAATTACTAAAACTATTAAAAGTCTCACATAAACTTTTGTAATCAATTTTTAATTTTTTTATAATAAGATATAATGATAATAAAATCATATAAACAAATAATTTTATTTTAATATGTGTTTATGTTAATATATATATATATATATTTCATATCGTTTAAATTTAATTATATATCATATACGATAGATAAGATTGATTGTTTTGATTTATTTATTCTAAAATAATTGCGAATATACAAGAGCTGTCATTTGATATATGCAAACCAATTTATTACATAATAGTAACTGATTTCTTAGTTATTTAATATATAATTATTATTTTATTATTTCATAATATGCACAAAAATATAAAATATTTATTTTGCACAAGACGCAGATCTTAACTTAAGTATGTATCTCTTTAATATTTTTGAATCTTAAACATTTTCTAAATCTCAGGCCAAAATAAAAGAAATAAATGAGAATAGACTCAAAAATTAATATTTATATCGAGCAAATAACCAAAATGACACAAAAATGAGAAAATATCGATGATAGATAGGATTGACACGTGAACGTAAATTTCTCATAACCATAATTAACTTTTAAATTGCTAAATCATGATATAAAACCGAGTTGATATAGTTTCATTGTAACCAAATAGTAGGCATGAGATTCTTCGGCGTAAACGTTAGGTTTTTATGTGATAAATAATTTTTTGACTTAAAATATTTTTAAAAATGAGACCAGTTCATTAGTAAATAAATTATGTGGTTAACAAAAAAGTTTTTAAAAAATTGTTTAAGGTCCAAAAATATTAATTCGATCAATAATATAAATTTCATTTTCTATACGATATTTCTTAAATAATTTTCATATAAATTTACTCTGGGCAAGGCGCAGGTCTTAACCTAGTATATAGTATTATACTCGATATATCATTCTTAGTTGGTGATTGTCAACATGTATAATGATCATTAGGTGCGTAATATTTGATGATATGCTAGTGTATAGATCAACATTCCTTTTACGTGGTTGATAAGAGAGACTATAAATATTCAATCTCCGAGTCATCATTCCAGTAGTGTTATAAAGATTAGTTGCTCTCTCATGTCTTAATCCTTTAGGTTTCGAATACAAGCCAACGTTTTGTCATATCGTTTACAAATATGAATGTAGTATCCATCGTTTTTCTTTCTAGATAATATGCTTCATCATTAATGACTATCTCGAACTTAAAACACGTCAAAATCAACAAAGAGCATAAAATAATATTGAAAAAAATAAAGTTCTATCATGTTTTCTTTCAATAAGCTTTACTCGCTGAATAAAGTAGTATCAAACATAGACTTCCAGCTTCCACCCTACTAAGTATTTAATCGGCCAAGCAAATATGTATATGTAGAAGCATTGGTGTAGTGGTACAGTAATCAACTTGTACTGGGTGGATTAAAGTCTTATCAAACAGATATATTAAAAATTATTTTATTTATTTACATAAAAAGACATTTTATATGATTGGATTGCCCATTGTTTCTGTTCTAGTGGTTTACTAATACACATTTTATTCAATGTGATTTGATCTAAATGCACAATTGTTATATTTTGACCTATGTTTTTTTCCTACCGGCGAAATCAAAGCCCATTAAGAGCCCATGCTATTCACCATGAACCAACTAATGTCAATTACGAAAAAGTCAACAATCATTTAAAAACGGAGGAAGGAGACGACGCGCCGGCTGAGGTAAGAGGAGCAGGAAGAGAGACTCAAAGGGCAAAAGGGAGGCGGGGCGGGACTCATTCTTCTCTCTTCTCCGGCGGTCTTCGTCGTCTCTTCCTCTTCGCTTCGGGAACATGGAATCGACAGAAGCGCCTTCCGTCGCCGTCGTCAAATCGCAAGTAGTGGAAGACGCGATCGGATCAACCGCGGATGTTTCCCAACCGCTGTCACATGAGTTCGATTCGTTACGAGTTGCTGGATGTTCCGATGACGTTGCTGTTGTATCGGAGATACCGTGTTTGCCCCCGTCAGATGATGATTTTGACCACGGGGAGGATCGCGATCAGGATCACGGCGATAACGATGTTGTTGTTGTTGTAGTTCCCAAGGATGATGAGTTGAAGCAGAAGATCATTAGACAGGCAATTAGTTTTGATCTTATATCTCTCTCTCTCTAGCTTTTACTACGTTATTAAAGAGTAGTAGGTTGTGAATCAAGTCTGCTCTTGTGTGTGTTTTGTTGCAGGTGGAATACTACTTTAGTGACGAGAACTTACCTACTGACAAGTTTCTTCTCAATGCTATGAAGAAGAACAAGAAAGGCTTTGGTTAGTATATGTATCTCCTTGGCTCATTGAAAGTTTGAGACTTTATGACTGATGAACTAGAATAGATGCTTAAGGTAGACTTACTTCTTGAGTTGTTTTCTAGTGCGGCCAGCTTCTTTGGCTTAACTCACATTTCTGATCATTGAAAGTTTTGAAACTTTGTGACTGATTAACTAGAATGGTTGCTTCTTGGGTTGTTTTCTGGTGCAGTCAGCTTTCCTGTCTCAAACTTCTTTTGAGTAACTCAAATTGCTGATCAGATCTCGTTTCTTGATTGAAATAACGTGGTTGGCTTATGATTTTACTCCATCATCATTTGTGTATGCAGTTCCCATATCTACCATTGCTACATTCCATAAAATGAAGAAGCTTACACGAGACCATGCTTTCATAGTATCCGCGTTAAAGGAGTCTTCATTTCTTGTAAGCTTCTTCATTGCAGACTTAGTAGTTACGTGTAGTATGAACGGAAATCGTTGGATAGCGATAGGAAATTAAATTAGAATAACAGATGAAAAAAATGTACCGATTCTAAGTGTCTCTCTGCTCAAACCTGCAGGTTGTTAGTTCGGATGAGAAGAAGGTGAAGCGTCGAAGTCCTCTTCCTGAGGTCAGGGATCCAAAGGTATCGTCAATTGCTTCAAACATGAATCTAACTAATGTGTTGTATAGTTGCTTCCTTTTTTCGCTTCTAACTTTGGTGTACCATAGATTTTCACTGTTTTGGTAGAAAATTTGCCTGAGGATCACTCAGACGAGAACATTCGTGCCATATTTGGTAAAGCTGGAAGGTATGCCTTAAACTTTCTCGCATGTCATATCATTGCTATAGCTTTTGGTTATATCATTTATACATACTACTCACTCAAACAAAATTCCAACTGTAGCATCAAAAGTGTATCCATATGTGATCCCAATGCTGTTGAAGAATCAGAGAAGGGTTGTAAGAAGGATAAATTTATCAGAACCAGGGTAAGGAACTTTGTGGAAATTTTCTAACATGAATCACAATAAGGCGTTATGGTATATTTGTGTTTATATAAGTAACTGGCTTTCTCGTCTTTTGAATATAGTTACATGCCTTTGTGGAATATGAATCAGTGGAGGCTGCTGAGAAAGCGGTAAGTGTCAAATAAAACTTAAACGATCGGAATGGTAGCTCTCTTGTAAGGAATGATTGTCTTTATATACCTGTATTAATTGGTGCAGGCAGCTACACTAAATAACGAGCAAGACTGGAGAAATGGGCTGCGAGTTAAGCTTCTTGAACAAACAGTAAGTTGTAATCCCTCAGGAATTTCAACTTAAAAATACATATGGAAGCTAACTATAGCATATATAAATTGATTGCTTATTCACCATAGGGAAAGTTTGCACAGAGGCGACCAGGTAGGAAAGAAGTCGATACAGTGAAGGACAATACAGGCCAAGTGCATGATCAAATTGGGGGTGAGGAGAACAAAAAGTCAAATGAACATCAGCATCACCGTCACCATCATTCTGATACTCCGGCTGATAATGCAAGTGTCATCTTATTTCTATAACTAGATCTAATGACCTATCTTTCATGGCATTTGATTAAATATTATGGAATCAACATTACGGTCTGGTATATTGTAGGAGTTGCATAGTTTGATACAAAGCAGCTGTTTTTTAATTGCAGATTGTTCTTTTGAACCATTTTCAGGATAGTGGAGATAAAAATGGGAACAAAACCAGAAGTCGGGGACGGGCAAGGCGACAGAATAATCAAGGCGGCAACGGTATTAGTACTTTCTTTAGAGTAAAGTCTCCCTTTGTTTGCAAATGAAATTTTGAGACCCTTTTGTCATTGTGCTATAGGACATGGAAGTTCACCATCAACCTCATCGTCTCTTCATCATTATTATCATCATCATCACATTGAGGTCTCAAAGCCGCCGCCTGGCCCAAGAATGCCTGATGGGACGAGAGGGTTCACATTGGGGCGTGGTAAACCGCTTCCTGCTCCCACATCTGCTCAAACCAGTCACGAAGCTTGATGGGTTTCTCATCTATGTTGTATCATTGTGTGCTCTTAAAATGTGAAACATGCAAGTTATGAGAAATGGGATGTTGTGTGGGATTTGAGTTTCCTTTTTGCATATTCAAGTCCTCTGAATCCTCACTAGCTTTTCTAATGAATCCATTTGATGACTTCATGCTGTCTTGTAGTTTTGTTCTTTGCTTCACATTGACAAACAAATAACATTCATTTTTGAGCATTTGATTTTGTTAATGACACATTAGCCATGGATAAATACATTAAAAGCTCACATTATAGGCAGACAAAAGTCATACAAAGGAGAATGCAAAAAAAAAAAAAGATTGAGAACTCCTTTCTGAGAATAACATCGTTGCTACAAGATTCTTGGTTCTGTTTATAAATTAGACAAATATGAAACGAACTCATACAGATACAGATACAAACATTTCTTACGATTGAGAAGCAAAATTTGAAATCTCAATGACCAATAAGAACAATGTTGAATGGAACGTAAAACGCCAAAGAAAGAGCACAAACTCGTGGACCCAAGAAGCTCAAGGAAGATGATGCCTGATGGATGAAGGTGGTGATGTAAGAGTTGGAGAAGAAAATACAAAAGGGTCTTGAAGGAATCAGGGTGTGAAGGCAGAGAAGGCGACAACTGAGTTATGTCCACCGAACCCAAACGAATTTGATATGGCTGCACCAAAAGAAAAAGACATACATTATCAGATACACCATCGTCTGTTTAAGACAATGACAACAAGGGCAGTCGTCACTTACCAACGTTCACCTCATGCTGCTTCTTCTCGTTTGCGACCGTGTCAAAGTCCACGGCTGGTTCTGGGTTCTACAGCAAAGAAAAGCTTATTATTGGGTTCTTGCTATGGATAATGTTAAAACTTGTGAAAGATTTTGTTTATTAAACAACGTACAAATTGGTTGATTGAGGGATGGAGCCATCCAGTGTTGATAGCCTTCACGGTGGCGATGGCTTCAAGACCTCCAGCAGCACCAAGGCAGTGACCTATCATAGACTGTAACATGATACATTCACAAAACTGTCACGTCTAGTAAATGCAAAGCAAGAACATTCAAAAATAGCGGTATAAGGTTTGATGGAGCGTTGAAGACGAACCTTGGTGGCGTTGATTTTGATCCCAGCAGTGCTCTTGAATACCTTTTTAATGGCATTAATCTCAGCAAGATCACCAGCAAGTGTGGAAGTTGCATGCGCATTGATGTAATTTACCTGAAAAAACGTTTAAACAAAACCACAAGCTATGAATGAATATAAGTAGGAAATAATATGTAATTAAGATATGGGAGCATGAAAAGTTACCTCTTCCGGTGAAACACCAGCATCTTCAAGGCAGCTCTCAATGCATGAAGAGACACCAAGCCCATCAGCTCTTGGATCAGTCATATGATGAGCATCACAGTTGACAGCACCTCCAAGATATTCTGCTACAATTGGCGCACCACGTTTCATCGCATGTTCCAAGCTTTCCATCACCTATTAGAGCATAAAATAAATCAACACAACCTATGTGAGAGTACTAGGAGTTTTCTTAACCATACCAGAACACCAGCTCCTTCACCCATGACAAAGCCATCTCTCTGTTTATCCCATGGCCTCGAAGCGGTTTTCGGGTCATCATTCCTCTGCGAAAGCGCCCTGCAAGCAACGAAACCTCCCAGACCAATAGGAATAATGGCAGCCTCGGTTCCGCCAGCAATCATCATATCAGCTTCCCCACGGCGAATGTGGTTCGCAGCAGCGTAAAAGCAGTAGTTAGAGGTGGCACAAGCGGTGGAGATCGAGTAGTTTGGACCCATCAGACCAAGATCAATCGCCAACAAAGCAGAACCCATGTTTGTGATTGCATAAGGAATAAAAAACGGAGATATCCTCCTGTGACCTTTCTCAATAAGAGCTTGAACTCCGTCTGAAAACACAGTCAAACCACCCATACCAGTCCCTACTAGTACTCCAGCTCTCTGCTTATCAATCTACAAAGAACACCCAAACCAGTAAACAATCTAATAAGACAATTAATGTATTAAACCCAAAACGGTAATTAGGCGGGCGTTTTATAGGGGATTATCGACTAGGCAAGCGTCTATGCCCCAAGACCGATCTTTAAAAAAATCGTTCAAGAAACTGATAGGGGCTTTATTGGTTAGGCGGGGGCACCTATGCCCCCAAAACTCATCTTTTGAATAAAAATAGTTTCTTTGAAGTCTTGATTTCGCCGCCTAGACGGACGCCTAAACTCCGTTTTTAGAACTCTTGTTAAACCCATCAGAGAGAAATCAAGTTCATGTTCAAAGATTAAACCACCTTAAACTGAATAATCTTGAAATCAATCATAAAGTTTTGAACATTACCAATCTACAAGAACACCCAAAACCAGTGATGTATACACTAAGACAAGTAATGTGTTAAACCCATGAGAGAAAAATCAACTTCATTTAAACTGAATAATCTTGGATTCATACATAAAAGTTTTGAACTTTGATTCAAACTAAGAGAGGGTACCGTGTTAAGCTTATCACCACCAAGATTAGCACTTTCAAGAGCCTTCTTCCCAGCTACAATGCAATACTTCAAGCAATCATCAAGCCTACGCTCGTTCTTCCCATCAATGTAACCCTCAGAGCTAAACCCACGGATCTGGCCACCGAATCGAGTCGGGAACTTGGAAGCATCGAATCGATCAATCAAGCTGATTCCACTCTCCCCGGACAGCAGTTTCTCGTAGTAAGCGTCGACGTCGTTCCCGAAGACGGAGACGAGCCCCATTCCGGTGATCACGACGCGTTTCTTCGGATCCGTTTCGCGTTTGGGAGCGGAGACGGCGGCTGATGCGGAGATGAATGTGCGTCTCCTGGTGGGTTGTCTCGCATTGGTGATTTGATGAGATTGACGATTCGAAGGTTTGATGAGTGGGTTCGGTGGGGAAGCACGGAGGGAGGAGGATTGAAGAGCTTGCATGGCGGATTCAGAGAGAGAGAGAGAGAGAGAGAGGCGATAAGTACGATGTTTGTGGAAATGGTGTGCGTTTGTTTGGGAGGAAAGATATTTAGAGTTCGTCACATTTATCAAT
The DNA here is from genome assembly GCF_000695525.1 of Brassica oleracea var. oleracea. Lineage (NCBI taxonomy): Eukaryota > Viridiplantae > Streptophyta > Magnoliopsida > Brassicales > Brassicaceae > Brassica > Brassica oleracea. The sequence continues at coordinate 19,209,991 of NC_027756.1, forward strand.
TCACCGGAAAGTAACTTTTGTTTTTCTTTTAGTCCCTTTATATTTACAACTATTTTAGTTTCGGCATATATAGTTAAATTATTTTTTTGGGAAAAGTTTTGATAAAAATACATCAACAAAAGTTGATTAAACTTTTTAATACCTATATTTTTGCTACCTCATTTAATTCTGTAACTAAATATTTTATTTATTTTAATACATTAATTTCAAATTTGTGATTATTTTAATACTCAAATTGTGTTTATTTTAATCAAAATTTTAATAAATTTGTTACAAATTTTAAAAATCTCCAGAATGCAATAAAATATCTTAAAACTGTTAATTTAATTTTAGGTTTTAAGAATAAAATTAAATAAATTACAGATAATGTGTAAAAATAATTTGAGCTATAGTCTTATTATCAAACATAATTTATTTTTTTGAAATTTAAAACTAATTTATTTTCTTATCCATAACTAAGTTTCTCAAATTTAAAAAAATTTATTTACAAGTTAGTTACTTTAATTTATAATATTTGTAAATAAAAGTAAAAAAATTAAGTCTTTTGTTTGACTTTTAGAGAATTTTTAAATTTCAAATAAAATAATCAATATTTTGATTAAAATAGATACATTTTGAATGAATAAAATAATATTTAAAGTATTAAATTGAGTGACAAAACAAATTTGGATATGAAAAAAGTTAAGGAAATTTAGTTAAAAAAATCCCAATTTTTTTTTTACAATTTGATTTGTAAAGAATAGAAGACAATTTATGTTTGGAATAAATATGATTGGATTAGATTATTTTGTTGTCAGTCGTAGAAACATGCTTTTACCTAATATTCTATTTGTTTCATATTAAGTGTCGTTGCAGACATTTTTTCGTTATAAAATAAATGTCGTTTTCGATTTTCAATGCATAATTTATTAATTTATTCAGCAATTTATTTTTCTATTGGTTGAAATATGGTTATGTGTATAGGTAATGGTGTTCATATATAGAAAATATACAAAATTAATTGTTTCATTAATCTGTGTGTACAAACCCAAAATAATACTTAAAATAAAACGGAATGAGTACTATATTTGTCTTACAAATTTTATTGGAATAGCTCTCATTCTCTTTGGTAAAATTTCATAAAAAACTAAAGAAATACTTCAACTACATTTTGACATTTATTTATCCAGATTAATACTTTAGCTAATTTGTTTGTTCCCTTTAACATACTAACTTTTTTAATTTATTCATTTTAATACTTAAAGTATGCTTATTTTAACCAAAAATATTAATAAGTTGAAACAAAATTAAAAAAAATCTAAATTAAAAAAAACCAATAAAAATTTATAATTTACTTGTAAATTTTAGAATAAAAAAATTTAGAATAAAATAAACTAAATTATAAATATCCTTAAAATTTTAATTTTAGTTTTAATGTAAATCTGTTTTCTGAAATTTGAAACTAATTAAACTTTTCATTTAAAATTAATTTTTATCAATTTTAAATTTTCATTCATAATTTAGTTAGTTTTATTCTTAAAATTATTTATTAGGTTTTGAGTTTAGTGTCAAATACAAAATTATGTCTTGCATTTGATTTTTTTTCTGACAAACTTAACATTTATTTATTTCAAAAGTTGAATATCTGAATACAAGTTTGGAGTTAGCCATAATGATAATGGTGGATGTATACAATCACTACAGAAACAACCATTCGGCGGTCTATGTTTTGCTAATAAGTGAGATACATTGTTATAAATACGATGAATGTCGTTTATCAAATTTGAATTGAAAACTTCCTTCCAAAAAACTTGAAGAAACGTAAATCAGCTTATGGGAACCACCTACCACATTCAAAGATAACATGTTGATTTTTACCAAAAAAAAAAGATAACATGTCGACAACCCAAAATCCATGCATTTTGCATTGCACATAACAGAGCTCCTACCTTCAGCGTCAAACTTGATACCGCACCTGGCAATGTGGATGATTCCCAGTGTTTAGGGTGACCAGTTTATTTAAGGGAGAATTGCCAAGTGTGACTCAAAACTTGGAGTCAAACCCAAAACAATACCTCAACTTGGGTCAAAGGCAAAAGTAACCTAAAAGGCTATTGAAATTACAACTATCCCCTTGTGACCAAACAAGAAAACGGAATTTTTTTTACGTTTCTACCCCTCGCAAGTCGTCTGTTTAGACGACTTGAAAATAAGTCGTCCAGACGACTTAACTGAAAGTCGTCTGGACAGTTAGTCTTAAACATAATTTAAAATTTTTGTAAAAAATATTTTGATAAGTGAAAAATGGGAATTATGTAATTAACATATGTCTTAGGAGGTATAAATTAAGATATAACAAATTTCAATTGTTTTCAGCATAGATGAGTGAAAGTAGTGAGTCATGATATTATTTAGTTTATGTTTCATCAACATATGTTGTAGTATTGTATGTGTTCTTAGGGTTAGATTTTGGAAAGCATTAAAACCGTTTTTGAAAATTTTTAAAATTACTTATGCGTGTTCATTTCTGTGTATAGTAAACACTATTTAAGTATAATTTGATTTTATAACGTGGTTAGTTAGTTAATCTAGTCATTTTAGTTTAGGGGTTCATTTTAGGGTCTAGGACGACTTAATATTTTGTCGTCTGAAAACAGACGACTAAATATTAAGTCGTCTGTTGTACATTATCAGCCAGAATAAGTCGTCTAAACCGGACCAAACCTTAAAGTTTACCAATGTAATTTTAAAGCTAACCGGATTATTTACCCAATATATAAGGTGATTTTTATTTTTTTGTTTCATTTTTCGCGAAATTCAGAAACCCTAACAGTTCTCCCTCTCAAAGGCGATTTCGAATTCCCACGATTTCCGAACAAACCATCGTTCTCAACATCGGCTATCTATCTCACTTCATTCTCACCGTTGTCGCCGCAGCTTCTTCTAACCCTAGCCGCGCCGATTCCTCTAAACCCTAGCGCCGCCGATTCCTCTAAACCCTAGCGCCGCCGATTCCTCTAAACCCTAGCGCCGCCGATTCCTCTAAACCCTAGCGCCGCCGATTCCTCTAAACCCTAGCGCCGCCGATTCCTCTAAACCCTAGCGCCGCCGATTCCTCTAAACCCTAGCGCCGCCGATTCCTCTAAACCCTAGCGCCGCCGATTCCTCTAAACCCTAGCGCCGCCGATTCCTCTAAACCCTAGCGCCGCCGATTCCTCTAAACCCTAGCGCCGCCGCTTCCACTATATCCGAACAAACCGTCGCCCTCGCCACCGTGGTCACCAACGTTCTAAACACTAGCGCCGCCGCTTCTTCTAAACCCTAGCGCCGCCGCTTCTTCTCTGTAAACCTTAGCGCCGTTTCTCTGTAAACCCTAACGCCGCTAAGTCATCAATCTCGAGGAAAAGATGAACATAAAACGTTGTCTCTATCAATTTACTCATTCTCACCGTTTCACGTTTATTTTTTCAGATCTATAACCGCAATGACGAGTACTCCAACTCCTTCTGCGACTGGAAGACTTGTAAGTAATTTAAGTCGTCTACTAAGTCGTCTGGACTTATATTGTTGTCTTTGATTATTTTGCAGACAAAAAGGATGGATATTCCAGAACTCCCCCGTAGGTTATACACATCAGGGGAAGAACCAGAAGCCCACAATAGCATTTCGTATCATACGGATAACAGCAAGTTGCATACTGCTCTTAGGAAAGCTCTTACTGATGACGAATTTGAAGAGCTCAAGGAGTCGAGTTTGGGAGTTTTCATCAAGTTCAAGGAGCAGGGATTTGGTTGGGCTTCAAGGCTGGTTCACTACATGCTCAGTTTCAAGCTGGACATTAAGAAGAAGTATGAGATGTGGTCTCTCGTTGGTCCAGAACCTTTGAGGTTTTCACTGTTAGAGTTTGAAAACCTCACTGGTCTAAACTGCGAGTACATCGAGGACCTTGAGACACCAAAATGTGACGTTACCCCAGAGATGGTTTCTTTCTGGGGGATGCTGGGAGTTCATCTGGAAGCTGGGCCAACTACTGATCAGATAATAGCAGCACTGAAGAGATGCGGGGATTGGTCCAGGGAAGATCGCAAGCGGCTCGCGTACCTCTCCATCTTCACTGGATTCATTGAAGGGAGAAAGTTTTCAACCGCTACACGATCTACTCTGGCAAGGCTAGTGATGGATTTAGAACGGTTTGAGAATTATCCATGGGGGAGAGTCGCGTTTAAGGTGCTGATGGACTCTTTGTGGAACAAAGAAATTGCTGGCTGTTACACCGTGGATGGGTTTATACAAGTTCTTCAGGTCTAGACGTACACAGCTATGCCGGAATTGGGTGCTAGTATTGGTGGTCCCAGAGCAGACAGTCCGTCTCCACCGATACTGGCTTACGAGGGCAGCAGAGGCCGCAGATCAATGAAAGCTGCTATCTTGAGTCAGGTATTTACTTCAATCCAAAAGACTGCGCAGACGACTTATTATAAGTCGTCTGGAAAGTCTTCCATCTGGACGACTTATTAGACGACTTATAATAAGGCGTCTGGAAAGTCTTCCCAGCTGGACGACTTATCGGACGACTTAATTAAGTCGTCTGGAAAGTCTTCCATCTGGACGACTTATTAGACGACTTATAATAAGGCGTCTGGAAAGTCTTCCCAGCTGGACGACTTATCGGACGACTTAATTAAGTCGTCTGGAAAGTCTTCCATCTGGACGACTTATTAGACGACTTATAATAAGGCGTCTGGAAAGTCTTCCCAGCTGGACGACTTATCGGACGACTTAATTAAGTCGTCTGGAAAGTCTTCCATCTGGACGACTTATTAGACGACTTATAATAAGGCGTCTGGAAAGTCTTCCCAGCTGGACGACTTATCGGACGACTTAATTAAGTCGTCTGGAAAGTCTTCCATCTGGACGACTTATTAGACGACTTATAATAAGGCGTCTGGAAAGTCTTCCCAGCTGGACGACTTATCGGACGACTTAATTAAGTCGTCTGGAAAGTCTTCCATCTGGACGACTTATTAGACGACTTATAATAAGGCGTCTGGAAAGTCTTCCCAGCTGGACGACTTATCGGACGACTTAATTAAGTCGTCTGGAAAGTCTTCCATCTGGACGACTTATTAGACGACTTATAATAAGGCGTCTGGAAAGTCTTCCCAGCTGGACGACTTATCGGACGACTTAATTAAGTCGTCTGGAAAGTCTTCCATCTGGACGACTTATTAGACGACTTATAATAAGGCGTCTGGAAAGTCTTCCCAGCTGGACGACTTATCGGACGACTTAATTAAGTCGTCTGGAAAGTCTTCCATCTGGACGACTTATTAGACGACTTATAATAAGGCGTCTGGAAAGTCTTCCCAGCTGGACGACTTATCGGACGACTTAATTAAGTCGTCTGGAAAGTCTTCCATCTGGACGACTTATTAGACGACTTATAATAAGGCGTCTGGAAAGTCTTCCCAGCTGGACGACTTATCGGACGACTTAATTAAGTCGTCTGGAAAGTCTTCCATCTGGACGACTTATTAGACGACTTATAATAAGGCGTCTGGAAAGTCTTCCCAGCTGGACGACTTATCGGACGACTTAATTAAGTCGTCTGGAAAGTCTTCCATCTGGACGACTTATTAGACGACTTATAATAAGGCGTCTGGAAAGTCTTCCCAGCTGGACGACTTATCGGACGACTTAATTAAGTCGTCTGGAAAGTCTTCCATCTGGACGACTTATTAGACGACTTATAATAAGGCGTCTGGAAAGTCTTCCCAGCTGGACGACTTATCGGACGACTTAATTAAGTCGTCTGGAAAGTCTTCCATCTGGACGACTTATTAGACGACTTATAATAAGGCGTCTGGAAAGTCTTCCCAGCTGGACGACTTATCGGACGACTTAATTAAGTCGTCTGGAAAGTCTTCCATCTGGACGACTTATTAGACGACTTATAATAAGGCGTCTGGAAAGTCTTCCCAGCTGGACGACTTATCGGACGACTTAATTAAGTCGTCTGGAAAGTCTTCCATCTGGACGACTTATTAGACGACTTATAATAAGGCGTCTGGAAAGTCTTCCCAGCTGGACGACTTATCGGACGACTTAATTAAGTCGTCTGGAAAGTCTTCCATCTGGACGACTTATTAGACGACTTATAATAAGGCGTCTGGAAAGTCTTCCCAGCTGGACGACTTATCGGACGACTTAATTAAGTCGTCTGGAAAGTCTTCCATCTGGACGACTTATTAGACGACTTATAATAAGGCGTCTGGAAAGTCTTCCCAGCTGGACGACTTATCGGACGACTTAATTAAGTCGTCTGGAAAGTCTTCCATCTGGACGACTTATTAGACGACTTATAATAAGGCGTCTGGAAAGTCTTCCCAGCTGGACGACTTATCGGACGACTTAATTAAGTCGTCTGGAAAGTCTTCCATCTGGACGACTTATTAGACGACTTATAATAAGGCGTCTGGAAAGTCTTCCCAGCTGGACGACTTATCGGACGACTTAATTAAGTCGTCTGGAAAGTCTTCCATCTGGACGACTTATTAGACGACTTATAATAAGGCGTCTGGAAAGTCTTCCCAGCTGGACGACTTATCGGACGACTTAATTAAGTCGTCTGGAAAGTCTTCCATCTGGACGACTTATTAGACGACTTATAATAAGGCGTCTGGAAAGTCTTCCCAGCTGGACGACTTATCGGACGACTTAATTAAGTCGTCTGGAAAGTCTTCCATCTGGACGACTTATTAGACGACTTATATATTTAATGAAAGCGGCATCAAAATTACATTTTACCATACCAAAACCTGGATGTGACCAAATTTTTTAAAAGAGTATTTGTAGAAGATTCGGGATGTTTTGCATTAGATTATGTTAACAAAACTTAGTTTAATTATGAAAATTAAATTTTTCATCGTACGATTGATTATATTAACAAAAATTACTAATTTTATTTGTAAAGCATCCATATTAATAAAAATTAGTTAAATTATGTTAGGTTTCTGTCAAGTGAAGTCTGCTGGAGAATAGTTTGGTGAAGTATGCTAATAAAGTCTAATACATCGTCTGCAGATCCAAACACGTTCAAATTATTTCTAAAAAAAACATCTTTAAAAATAAAACTTTAAGTTTAAACTATAAAAAACAATCACATTAATTAAATATATAGTTTAATTTCGAATCTCACAATTAAACACACAAATATATATATATATATATATATATAAATCTATGGATCTATTTTTATGAGGGGAAGATGAAAAACATAGATATAATAATCTGCAAAAATAAGAAAAAGTTGTTAAAAACATAAGAAAAAGATGGGAAATTGATATATAGTGACAGTGAAGTCTTCTGGGCAGACTACCTATTATGACCAAACAAATAAAATTATTAAATACGTTTACGATTGTAGCGTTGAGATGCAATTTATTGTTTGGTTTTGGCGATTCGGATTATGTAGACTATAAAGTAGTTACTTTTATGTAAACTAAAGATGTTTCATTTTCTAAATCATTTTAATTTCATTTATATCGCTACATGGATCTGAACTTCCACACAAAAAACAAATCTGAACGTACGTTTTCATTTGAACGGGATTTTACAATACTGGGAAGGAAATAATACAAATGGTGTCTAATTGTTTACTTTGAAATTAATTGAGTAATTATGTTGCATCTAACGAAGATTTGTACATAAGCATTTCATATAAATTTGATCTCAGTTTATCTTTCTTTTTAACAGGGTCTGCTAATCTATTAATCTCAGTAAAAAATTGCAGACGAGCTGCTGAACAAATTTTTTTTTCATACTGTGATGTAGAAAAGAAATGCCACTTGGCTCGACTTATCAAAAAGCCCCTAAATGCTTACAACCTCCCGTAAAATAAGACAATTCAAAATTGAGCATAAAATTTTCAAATAAATTAATGGAAGAAAGAGATCGTCTATTTTTCATAATTATGGAACCATTTATATATATATAGGGAATTACAATAGACCGTCATAGATAAATGAAAAATATACAAATCCTAAAGTGATTAGGAAAAGGAAATCCTAAGCATACAAGGAAAAGAAAATTGTCTAAGTAAAAATAAAATATGCCTATTTGGTTATGACATTCACAAATCGGTTCATAACACTCCCCCTTGAATGTTATAACCATAAGAGCTCGTAATACGCTTTGGATGTTGCCTCATTAAAACCTTTCCAGGAAAACCCAGTGGGACAAAACCATGGATAAGGAAAAAGAGTACATCACGTATTACTCCCTCTGATTTGAACCTCACTGAAAGGTTGATGTTGGAAGTAACTTGATGAATAGATCTTCTGAACTGTCACTTGAATGAACATGAAGTAATTGGACCCCTCTCGTCTTCTAGAACTCGTTGGTGAAGAAAACTTGGGTAGAATATGTTACTTAGCCGTCGATCATCCTATACTCTGATCGAATGGACCTTGACTACACGCGCCTACGGCTTGCCCCATGATAGTTGGTCTTTCTTTACCATCGGCCACAATCTGATCGAACATATTGAGTTATGGACCTCCAACCCTGCGGCCAAATATACTCACGAATTTCTTGGCTAATGGTGCTGCGATGGTTTGTTTCATAACCTGTCTGAGATCTGATAGATAACCTGTATCAACAAAACCAATTAACCTTTCTTTGGGCTGGTTAGTGTAAAATAAATTAAAATATATGTCTAATCCCGTCCCAGTGCCTTTAGGTCAGATATGAGCTAAGTTTAGATAGTAAATACACGGCAAAACATGTATCTGGCTTAGTGTATCTTGCCAGATACATCAAAACTCCTATGGCACTGAGATATGGCATTTC
>NC_027756.1:19219949-19221361 GCF_000695525.1 Brassica oleracea var. oleracea
AAAAGATTTCGGCCAAGCCGTACTTGGTATGGACATGTATCACGGAATTGTCCACACTTACCCCCATGGACATACCATAATCATTTAAACGCTTGAGACATGTATTCACCAGTTTATTATTTACTTAGTCTCTTTGACTGGTGATGGCCTATCAATGAGTTTCCCTTGTGTACATGCTACACACGTGAGATTCTTTGGGATAACTCTTTCTTTCTTTCAATGTGTGCCCATTTGTATATCAATTTCACATTATGTTTGAACCAGGATGGCCAATCCGGTTATGCCATAAAGTAAATATTTTTCGCAAGCATTTAGTCTCTATCATCCTGATCTTGGCATAGTAAAGACCATTAGAGAATGCATGTATAGTTTCGACCATTTTTCTATGGTCTTGGGCGAATTTTATATATCTAAAAGGAACTTTTTATTTCCTTTGCGCATTGTTTCAATATGGAAACCACTCTTATATCTTTTAAACTCAATGGGCTTCTATGAGTGAATATAAATCATTAAATTTCATGAGAATGGCTATACCCGCAGCTATATTTCTTATAAACTTATATATTTGAAAAAATCATTCATTCCTTTTACTAATTTCAGAGCAAACGAAACAATAAAATAAATTCAAAGTGATAAAACAAAGCAAGTATAAAAGCAAAACAAACAGAAGTCGAAATCAACATTATTCTTTTAGGCAATCAGAAGTTTCATATTCCGTAGGATCATCTCTTTACCATGTTCGAAATTATTTTCACCATCTTTATAGACCAAGTGGGTTTCAGGATACTTCCCTTTCAGACTCTCTTTGATAGAGGTCACAAAAATATTTGTCCTACATATCTTAATTAGCCCAATGGTTCCCCATTCCACATCTATGGCACACTGATTTGGTCGAGCTTTGTGGTTTAAAGGATATACCACGGTCTCTGCCTCGACCATGACTCAAATTAGGTTGATACCCAGGGCCTTTGCCATAGTGGTTCCCACGGCCAAATGTATAATAGTGGCCATGGCCACGTCCTTTCTATCCTCCACGGCCATGGCCGTGTGGTCTATCATCCTGGACGTGGTTAGATTCTTTGGATTCTTTCTTTTCCTTTGCGGCCTTATTGGCTTCAGGTAATGGGGTTGATCCAAGAGGTCTCAATTCATTGTTTCTTATCAGCTAGCAATAGACTCATCCACGGACTTGTAGTCCTGAATTCTGAGATTCCTCCATAGCTTTTGGTAATAACACCTTTCTTTGGTGATCATATCTCGATTTGAATTCTGTCCAAAGGTCTAGAGGATTCTCAATTGTCAAATACTGATCTTTAAGACTCTCAATAAGATGATAATTACTGTATCAATCTTTCTCGTTGGCATTATTGCCTTCTATGATACATTCACCAAGTCTTTTTGACTTTAGGATA
>NC_027756.1:19221392-19221537 GCF_000695525.1 Brassica oleracea var. oleracea
TAAATAATTATCTCCAGAGAGATTTAGGGCAGCAAAATCCAGGTTGATTTTCGACATCTCAAATCATATATCACTCGAAATTTATGTATATTTTTCATGCGACCTTACTCTTAAAAACAATCAATTCGGATTTCAATCTTGTGAG
>NC_027756.1:19221662-19222603 GCF_000695525.1 Brassica oleracea var. oleracea
TTGATTCAATTAATCATGTAATTAGGGTTTAACAATCAATGGATTTTAGCAAGACTAGTAAAAAGATTCATTAATCACTCAATCAGTTTCAATGCTGATTTTAGCAATACACTGGTTTTAGCAATACTAGAATATAGATTTCAAGCATGAATTTCAATGAATCAGTTTCAAGGCTGATTGGTATTTAGCATAAACCGTGTGTACATAATCTATCTAGTATCCGAATTTATCAAACCTCAAAAACATATAATCAGGTCAATCAATTTAATAGAACTCATAAGCATAATGAATTTAGGGTTTCAAGTTTCAGATATGCGGATTAAGGTTAGGACTATAATTAGGGTTTCATGATTTCTAATCAGATCAATCAATAAAATCGAACTTAGCATACAATCTTAAACCTCAAGACATTAGATTTTATCATGAATCTATCAACCTAGCATACAGATTCTCTATTCTCAAAGACATCCAAATCAGATCAATATAACCTATCATACGGATTATTTAGGGTTTCTAATTAAAACATATCTGATTACAAAACTATCAATCCTAGCAGATGATATTAAACCTCAAGAATCATGCAATCAGATCATTCGGATTTTAAACAAGTAAACCTCAATCAATCTATCAACCTATCGGATTATATAAGCAAAGCAAGCTAGCAACCTATCGGATTCAATCAATGTTTTAACAGGCTGGTCGGTTTAAACAATATTAAATCAGATGAACAATTAACGAAGTAGGATGAGAAAATAAATCTATCAATCCTAACTGCGATTAAAGCATTAATAAAAACAAGCAGGTCGGATTTAATAAAGACTTAAACATATCAGAATTATTAAACTAGCAGGATGAGAATAATTAAACTAGCAGGATGAGAATAATAAATCTAGCAACTTAACGGTCAAACAATTCTAGCAACATAACATCAGATTCAATCA
>NC_027756.1:19222689-19223058 GCF_000695525.1 Brassica oleracea var. oleracea
ATGTAGGAACATGATTTAGGGTTTATCGGATTCTCGATTTGGAGTTTTAAGGTTTTAGGGTTTAGATGTTTACCTTAACCTCCAAAAGGGTTGAACGGACCACCGAGAATCGAGAAGAACTTCGCGAGCTGGTACGTGCCGGATCGGATCGTTGGGTCCCGAAGAACAGTCGGGATCGTCAGTCGGATCGTCTATCGGATGCGTTATCGGGATCGCCTGGTCGCCGGATTGACTGGTCGTATCGGATGGCTTTATCGGATGAGAGGGTAACCGCCGAGAGAGAAAGAAAAATTAGGGTTTATGATGATCAAGGTTTCAAAACGAGAAAGAAAAGGAAAATAGGGTTTCTGGTCGATTTTAGAACTCAGG
>NC_027756.1:19224054-19234973 GCF_000695525.1 Brassica oleracea var. oleracea
CGGATTGACTGGTCGTATCGGATGGCTTTATCGGATGAGAGGGTAACCGCCGAGAGAGAAAGAAAAATTAGGGTTTATGATGATCAAGATTTCAAAACGAGAAAGAAAAGGAAAATAGGGTTTCTGGTCGATTTTAGAACTCAGGGAATTAGGGAGCTTCGTGCTGATAACGTGTTGTAAATTAATGGGAGAAAGAGGTTGTCTATTTCTCATAATTATGGAGTTGTTTATATATATAGGGAATTACAGTAGACCGTCGTAGATAAATGGAAAATATAAAAATCCTAAAATGATTAGAAAAATGAAATCCTAAGCATACAAAGAAAAGGAAACTGTCTAAGTAAAAAGAAAATATATCTATTTGGTTATGACATTCACAAATCGGTTCATAACACAAATCTGACTATTTTATTTTGGATTGAAAACACTTATAGTTATTAAAGTTTTTAAAATATAAACAAACTGACAAGTAACCAGATATAAAACTCTGAAATAAAATTTAATAGAGATGGTAAGGTAGGCGAACAGTTACTAACGTGGATGCATTAACCTCAAATGGTCAATTCAACAATGAATTGTGTGAGTGGATAGTCAGTATTAGTTGTTCAACACCTATGTTCTTCTTTTTTTTAAAATCTTATATCTCGTACAAAATGTTCTAGTCTTCTAACGCGTTACACCTACTTGTTTGAATGATACTCATTTCGTTTCATTTTATTTATTGCTTTAGGTTAATGCACATAGATTAATAAAATATTTAATTTTGCATATTTACAAAATTAAAACACAATTATTTATATACCTAACTATATTTCAATCAGTTGAAAACTAAATTGAAAATTATTATTAATAATTTTGCATTAAAATTATAAAACGACACTTATTTTGAAACGAAAAATTATAATCTACAACGACAATTAAACTGAAACGAATGAATAATGTACAAATTGTCAATACTAACGAATGTTTCATCAACGCAACTTTTATCCTCGCATTAACATGCGAATATATTTAATACTACATTTTTATTTATTTTTATATAATATGTTTGCCATATGTAATGCTATAAACGTTATGTAACACTTAAGTCACTACGGTCCGCAGATTTTCATGTCCTACATCAGCCTATGTGATAGGATAGCACACGGTGGAGTTGAGAACAGAGTTGACAAGATGGTCCTACGTAAGTCAACTAGAGCAAAGGTACCAACAAGAAGATACGTGGACTAAGGAAGGAGTATTTCATTTGGTTATTTCTTATTCAATAAAAGACCTAGTCTCGAGGAGATAGTTCTCCACTTTGTTGCATTCCTGTTTTGTAGGAAGTTGAGTACTTCCACTTTCCCTCATTCACGTATTGTAAAGAGTCATGACTCCATTTGTTTTCTTTTTTAAGCTAATGAAAAATCCAGGAAAAGGTAAACTTATCTACCAACAAACATCTTGAGTACTTGTGTTATTTACAATCTTTTTAGCTTTGAGGAGGGACCATAGCAATTTGGTATCAAAGCCCGTTTGTTCTTGCGACGACATTCATTCACGTGAATCAACGTCCATCAAGAACAGATTTCCTTTTCATCACCATTTCATTTTTTTCCACCACCATTCCATCTACAATCACCAAAAAATTCACAAAAAAAAAAATTTCGGTTGTGGTTTAAAATCTAAGAGGTACGACCATGACCAACAAGGAGAGACTCAGTGACCTGGAAGCAGGACTGGGAATGATGCAGGATGAGTTCCAGAAGCTTACCGTCGGGATCGATGACAGAATCCGAGGGATTGAGAGCTCATTCCAACGAACTCTAAAGGAAACTCTAGGACGAATGCGAGAGATGGTCACCAATAGTCGTGAAGGTGGCTTCAATGCACCACGTCAGAGCCGAGAGCCTGACATACGACCACAAACCACTCCTCAGGAGGAAATGGTGAATCCCTTCGCCCCGGTTCGACATAATCCGCACCGTGTGAAGCTGGAATTCCCTAAGTTCAGTGGAGGAGATCCTACTGAATGGATAAGCAAGGCGAAACAATACTTTGCGTACCATGAGATGCCGCTGGAGAAACGCGTGAGCTTTGCCTCATATCATCTCACCGACGAGGCCAATGAGTGGTGGCAGGCGATTTCCAAAGCACGGGGAACCGATCCATCCCAAGTTCATGGGCGACGTTTGAGACGGAGTTGTGGACCCGGTTTGGTCCAATGGACGGCGAAAACTTCGACGAAGCGCATTCGCATATACGCCAAAAAGGATCACTGTTGGAGTACCAGAGAGAGTTTGAACGACTCCAGAACAAGGTGGAAGGCTGGATGGAGAAAGCTCTGGTTGGTGCATTCATGGGACGTCTCGACACCAACATCTCCAATGCTATACGCATATTCAAGCCCAAAACCTTGACCTAGATCATCAATCTCGCACGATTGCGGGATGATCAACTACAGATGGATAAACGTTGGAATAATCCCCGACAATATCCATCCAGTTCACCGGCTCCAAATAATCAGGTGCGCAGAAGTGAGAAATCACCAACAGAGCCGCGAAAATTGACGTAGGAGGAGATGAAGAGGAAACGAAGTTTGGGATTGTGCTTTAGCTACGATGACAAATTCGCTCCGGGTCACAAGTGTAAGCAACCTCAGTTGTTCATCGTGGAGAGTGCACAAGATGGTGATAACAGTGATGAGGATCAAAACGAGGAAGAGCAGCAACCTGAGATCTCATTACACGCTTTGACTGGATGGGATACACCATCAACTCTTCGCCTCCACACTAAGATCGAACAGCAACATTTGCTAGCTCTTGTCGGCAGTGGCTCCACACATAGCTTCATCAGCGACAAGGCAGCACATCGATTACACTTATCAGCGATGCATACAACGCCTTTCACGGTTCAGGTGGCCAACGGAACTCCGCTGAAGTGTCACCAGCGATATGAAGCAGTAACGATGAGGATTGGGATGGTGTCTTTCACGATAACCCTACATGTCCTTCCCTTAGCAGGCCTCAACATTATTTTAGGAGTTAAGTGGTTGGAGACCTTAGGCCCAACTATTTGCGATTGGAAGGCCCAATCTATACAAATCATGTGGGAAGGCCAAACCCATCTTCTCCAAGGGGTCCAAGCTGCAACCATTCACGCAATTGGGCCACAAGAAATCATTAAGGAAGCCCGTCAAGGCCACCTTCTGTACGCTCTCTGTCTCTCCGACACTGAGACGCAGATTTCTCAAGTAGCCGATGACCTGAAAGCATTGATTCACGACTTCGACGATTTGTTTCAGGCCCCAACTGGGCTACCACCACATTGCGAGATTGAGCACACAATCACTCTTAAGGAAGGAAATGATCCTGTGAAGGTCCGGCCGTACCGATATGCCCACTTCCAGAAAGAAGAGATCGAGAGACAAGTGGAAGACATGCTGAAATCAGGAATCGTCCGCACTAGCTCCAGTCCATTCTCGTCGCCGGTTCTTCTGGTCAAGAAAAAGGACGGAACTTGGCGCTTTTGTACTGACTACCGTGCTCTTAACGCTGCAACCTTCAAGGATCGTTTCCCAATCCCGACAGTCGACGATATGTTGGACGAGCTACATGGAACTGCCTACTTCACCAAGCTCGATCTTACTGTTGGGTATCATCAGGTTCTCATGAATCCCAACGACATTTCTAAGACAGCCTTTCAGACACACAACAGACACTATAAGTATCTGGTCATGCCGTTTGGCTTGTGCAACACACCATCTACTTTCCAGGCGCTCATGAACTCTATCTTTTGGCCATTGATGCGCAAATCAGTTCTCGTCTTCTTCGACGACATTCTAATCTACAGCTCAGATTGGGAGTCCCATTTACGGCATGTACATGAGGTATTTCGACTCTTGCGTGAACACAAGCTTGCTGTGAAATTAAAAAATTGTGACTTTGGCAGAGAAGAATTGGAATACTTAGGGCATATTATATCTCGCCAAGGAGTCAAGGTGGATCAATCGAAGGTTCAAGCCATGCTCGACTGGTCTCCTCCGACAAACATCACATAGCTTCGTGGATTCTTGGGCTTAACCAGCTACTACCACAAGTTCCTCAAAGATTATGGGATTATTGCTCGTCCCTTGACAAACAGACTGCGAAGAGGCCAATTTACTTGGGATTCCGAAGCGGAGCAAGCTTTCTGTGCACTTAAGGCAGCTATGACAACAACACCGACTCTGGCCTTACCGGACTTTACACAATCATTTGTCATTCAGACCGATGCCTCAGGCGAAGGTATTGGGGCTATTCTCTCTCAAAATGATCAACCCATTGCTTTCATG
Organism: Brassica oleracea var. oleracea; assembly: GCF_000695525.1. Lineage (NCBI taxonomy): Eukaryota > Viridiplantae > Streptophyta > Magnoliopsida > Brassicales > Brassicaceae > Brassica > Brassica oleracea. The sequence continues at coordinate 19,228,367 of NC_027756.1, forward strand.
AGCAGATCATTGGGTGTGGCAAAGAAGAGTTGGTCAACTTATGCTCGGGAAATGCTAGCTATCATTGTGGCCATTCGTACCTGGAGACCATACATCCTTGGCCGCAGATTCATCATTCAGACTGATCAACGCAGCTTTCGTTATCTACTTGAGCAACGTATCCTCACCCCCGAACAACAAAAATGGATGGGGAAGCTGGTGGGCTATGATTATGAGATTGTTTACAAGCCGGGAAAAGCTAACGCTGCAGCAGATGCATTGTCACGACGACCAGATAGTCCTATCCTCAACACCCTTTATGCTCCTTCAGTCACGATATGGGAGGAACTACGCCAACTAGCACAAACAGATCCTTACTTGCTTCGTATTGGAAAGGCAGCAACAGCAAATCCAGGAAAGCCATACGCTTGGAAAGATGGATTGTTGTGCTACAACAATCGCATAGTCATTCCACCAACATCTCATCTCGTCAAACAACTTCTCTATGAGCATCACAAAAAAACGATGGGAGGTCATTCCGGGATTCTCAGAACCTTCAAGCGCTTATCTCGACAGTTCTACTGGCCATCGATGCATAGGGTTGTTTTGGAGTATGTATCAAGCTGTGATACTTGCCAGCGAGCTAAAACGCAGACCATGTCTCCTGCTGGACTCTTGCAGCCACTGCCAGTGCCTGATCAAGTCTGGGAAGATATATCACTTGATTTTGTGGATGGCTTGCCTCGTTCCAATGGACACTCATCGATCTTAGTTGTGGTGGATCGCCCCAGTAAGGGTGCACATATTTTTCCTCTTACTCACCCATATACGGCATCTCAAGTTGCTAAGCACTTCGTGGACATGGTGGTTCGCCTTCACGGAATTCCAAGATCAATCGTCAGTGATCGCGACGCCATATTTCTCAGCAATTTCTGGTCGGAGTTGTGGAAATTGTCTGGCACCAAACTGCGAAGATCAACAGCCTATCACCCCCAGTCTGACGGACAGACAGAGGTGGTCAATCGCTGTATTGAACAGTACTTGCGGTGCTTTGTGCAGAGCCGACCAAAGCAGTGGAGTGTTTTCTTACCTTGGGCTGAGTGCTGGTGCAATACCACCTTCCATGTCTCTACGGGGATGAGCCCTTTTGAAGCTTTGTATGGTCACAAACCTCCGCTGATGCCACGGTATGAGCTCGGATCTTCTTTAGTAGAAGAAATTGATGAAAAGCTGTAAGCTCGTGACGACCTCCTCACAGACCTGAAGTTGCACCTGTAAGCTCAGGAAAAGGAGCCTGTCGGATCGTGAAACAGAGGAGGTGGTACACGAGTTGATGGATGTGTAACTCGCGGTTACAAGTCTGTTATGAGACGATGACGTGTCAGTGTCCCATTGGTTCCAGAATATTACTTTGGCGTCAAGCAAGGGAGATCTGGAAGATTTGGGCTTATCACAATATTAGGAAAGATAGAATATTATGTTAAGGGTATTTAACCTGATTACTTTGGGTAGATCGAGGTTAGCCGTTTAAGATTGAAAAAGCTAGAGCAAGAGGTTTGTTCTTGAGAGCTGAAGAAATACAAGTGACCTTGTGTGCAGCTCGTGTTTCTGTTTTGTGAGATTAGAAATTTGTCAGTCTCTAGTCGTGTGTGACTGAGAGTAATTCGGATTAAACAGATCTAGGAAGATTGTTTAACAGATTTCCAATATACAAGAAAGCGTTCTTGGTATCCTGCATTTTTGTTCCTGTAACTGGTAGTCTCTGATCTTTCATTTGGTATCAGAGCGGGAAACCTCTGTGGTATCATATACTACTAAAATGTTGAGATCCTGCGGATTTCATGGACACCATGAAGGAACTATTCGGGATTCATAAACCTATCATGCTGGACAGTTGCAACTTCGGTCATTGGAAGGCAAGGACAGTTGATCAGAGGAATTGATGAGGATGCACAGACCGCAGTAGAGGAAGGTTGGTCTGTCCCTACAATGATGACTGATGATAAAACCTTGGCCCCAAAGCCAAAGGATAGGTGGACTGATCAAGAGAAGGCAGCATCGAAGTTCAACTCTAAAGCCCTCACTGTAATCTTCTCTTCGGTGGATCTGGACCAGTTCAAAATCATCCAAGGCTGTGAATCTGCTAAAGAGGCATGGAATATTTTGACCAATCACTTTGAAGGGAATACTAGCGTGCAGAGAACAAGGATCGATCACTTAGCCTCAAAGTTTGAAAACCTTTGCATGACGGATGATGAACCAATTGACGGATTCATTTCAAAACTTGCTAGCGAAGCTTCAGTTCTTGGAAAGAATTATGATGAGAAGGATTTGGTGAAAAAACTGTTAAGATGCCTACCTCCACGATTCGAAGCTTACAAGGCTGTACTGGATATAGCCGTTAATACTGATAAGATGAAGTTTGATCAGCTGTCTGGTATCTTAAAAGTTCATGATCTGGAGAAAACTAATCGAACTGCAAACTCTCAAAAGAGCATCGCTTTTGTAGCTGACTCTAAAGAGCAGGATCGAGTCACAAAGATTGAAGAGAACTTGGGACTAATGGCTCGAAACTTCAACAAGTTCATCAAGCGAATGGAGAAAGGAAGGAATCGATCCAACTCACAGTTTCAGAGGAATGACTCAGATCGAAACAGCTCTCTGTACACTAGGCAAGACTCGAAGAACTCGAAGAAGAAGGAGTTGCAGTGTCATGAGTGTGAAGGCTATGGGCATTATCGCAATGAGTGTCTGCTAGCTAAACGAAAAGAGCTGAAGTGCATTGATTGCAAGGGTTTTGGTCACACTCGAAGTGAATGTCCTAATAATCTTAAAAAGGACAAGTCACTCATGTGTTTCAGTGATACAGACTCAGAGAGTGACAGCGATGGAGATGAGCTACATCTAAACTTTATGGCACTCGTCTGCGAGGAAGAAGAACCAATGTTGGATTCAGTCGTGGAAGAGGATGAAGATGATCTCAACAACGACCTTGAAACAAAATACAAGTCTCTGTTTGACAAATTTGCTGAACTCAGCCATGAGAACCTACAACTATTGAAAGATAAGGCCATGCTAAAGCTCAGGTGAATATCTTGGAATTGGAGAAACCTTCGAATCAAGTTGTTGAATTATCAATCTTAAAGAACTCAGACCAAGAGATGCTGTCCCTAAAGAGAGCGATGACAGAACATGAAAGGATGCAGAAGCAGTTTGAGCTAAAGGTAAGTCATCTGAATGATCTACTGATCAAGGGGATGGACAAGAGCAAATTACTTGAAAATCAACTCGCTGAAAATCTCAAGAGAGTAAGAACTCTCACTACTGGCACAACAACTCTGGATCATCTTCTCACCATTGGTCAGTGTCCTAGCAGCAGTTGGAGATTGGGTTTTCAAGGCTCTGCATCCAAATCTGCTGAAGAAACTGTATTTGTGAAAGGTAGTTCGAAAGAAAAAGAAATCCAAGTATCGACAAAGGTTCAGACTGATAATCAGAAAAGTGGAAACATGAAGAAGACTACTACTACGCAACGAGGAAATGGATGTCACTTCTGTGGAAAGCGTGGTCATAGCGTCAGATTCTGCTACTTCCGAAGAAATCAGTATCAACGAGCCTGGAGAATGAATCTTTGCTTTATGGAACCATCCTTGTATGGTCATGTTTGGATAGCTAAGCGAGATCTGTACCTGAAACACAAGCAGAGAGTCTCGACTGTCTCACACATTGAGAAGAATGAACTACGCACTGATGCAGAACAACCTATCATCTGCAACTTTGCAACCTTGTCTACCGAAACTGAGTTAGTGAGCAACATTGCATACACAAGTTATGATTCCAACCTACAGCTTGATACTCCTTGGTATTTTGACAGTGGCTGCTCAAAACATATGACAGGAAATCAAGATTTCTTTGAGAAGCTCGAATTTATCAAAGGAGGCAAAGTGATCTTCGGTGATGGTGGTCAAGGAAAGATACGAGGAGTGGGGGAACTGGACAAGACAGTTTTACCTAGGCTCATTAATGTATTCTATGTGGATGGTCTTAAGGAAAACCTCATCAGTGTCAGCCAACTGTGTGATAAGGGATTAGAAGTTATCTTCAACATCAAAGAATGTCGAGCTGTCGATACTAAAAGGGATGTGGTTCTATGTGGTGTGCGATCTGGAAACAACTGTTATATGTGGAAGCCATCACATTTGTGCTACTCGGCTAAAGAATCTAAGTTGGATCTTTGGCACAAAAAACTCGGACACATGAATACTAATGGTCTGACCCGACTGGTCAATGCTGAGGTTGTCAGGGGAGTTCCAGAACTGGAGAAACAAACTGACACTGTGTGTGGAGGTTTCTGTCAGGGAAAAGAGGTTAAGGTTCAGGACAAGCAGATTTCTGAGATCAGATTCAAGGGGATACTGGAGCTGGTGCATATGGATCTTATGGGACCAATCACGCCAGAAAGCATTGCTGGAAAAAGATACATCTTTGTTCTTGTAGATGACTTCTCCAGATACACTTGGGTAGACTTCCTGAGGAACAAGAATTCTGGCTTTGCAATTCAAACAGGAAAAATGCGGCATAATGCAGATCAAGAGTGATCATGGAGGTGAGTTTTAAAATGAAGAATTTGATAAATTCTGTTACAGTCAAGGAATCCAACATAAGTATGCAGCTCCCAGAACTCCTCAACAAAATGGAGTAGTGGAAAGAAAAAACAGGACACTGCAGGAGATGGCTAGAGCTATGCTTTGTGAAAACAGTGTACCATCCGGTTTTTGGGCAGAGGCTATAGCCACTGCGTGTTATGTGATAAATCGCGTGTATGTCAAGCCTAACACAAAAACTACTCCATATGAAGTGTTCAAGGGAAAGACGCCAAACCTCAGTCGTATGCACGTCTTTGGTTGTTTGTGCTACATCTTGAATGATAAAGAACATCTCGGGAAGTTTGATGCAAAGAGTGACGTTGGGATATTTCTAGGATATTCAACAAACAGCTCAGCATACAGAGTGTTCAATCAATGCACCAAGTTCATTGGAGATAGTGTAAATGTTGTGTTTGATGACAATATCGGATTCTATCAAGCACGAGTAACTCAGAAAAATTGAGTGTGTCACACAACCAGCTTCATCATCCTCTGAGGTAAAAATCAAAGACGAGTCAGAAGGAGAGGATAATCAGACCAGGGAACAACATGTTGATCTGGATAAAGCTAAAGTGCATAAGAATCACTCTGCTGCTGATGTGAATGGTGGAGTGTTTGACGAGAGAATCACAAGGAAGAAGGAGATTGACTTCAAGGAAATGGTTAAGCTTGTGTGCTTCATAGTTGAGATGAACAAACTTGAGTGCTTTGTATCCTTGATTGAACCTAAAACACTTCAGGAAGCACTAAATGATGAGTTTTGGACAGAGTCTATGCATATGAAGCTTGAGCAGTTTGATCGGTTACAGGTATGGGAACTAGTTCCACGACCTGATGGTGTCAATATCATTGGCACTAAATGGATCCACAAGAATAAGACTGATGAAAATGGAAACGTGATCAGAAACAAATCCAGACTTGTGGGACAAGGGTACACACAAATCGAAGGTGTGGACTTTGATGAGACATTTGCCCCAGTTGCATGACTAGAGTCGATCAGACTTTTGTTCGGAATGGCGTGCAATCTGAAGATTAAGCTCTATCAAATGGATGTGAAAAGTGCATTCATGAATGGTGTGTTACAGGAAGAAGTCTATGTCACACAGCCTAAGGGGTTCGAGGATCCTCACTTCCCTGATAATGTCTACAAATTCAAAAAGGCACTGTATGGACTTAAACAGGCTCCCCGAGCCTGGTATGACCGACTTACTGAGTTCCTGACTCAGGCTGGGTTTCAAAGAGGAGGAGTTGATAAAACTTTGTTTATTAGTGAGAATGGAAAAGTCATACTTATCATCCAAGTCTATGTTGATGATATCATATTCGGAGGAATCTCTCAGTCCATGGTTGATGAGTTTGTTAGAACTATGACCAAGGAGTTCGAAATGAGTATGGTGGGTGAGCTAAGCTATTTTCTTGGACTGCAAGTCAAGCAGCTTGATGATGGAATCACGGTATCACAAAGCACATATGCAAAAAATCTTATTAAGAGATTTGGGATGCAGACGAGTAAGACAGCCAGTACTCCGATGAGCACAACTACAAAGCTGTCGCGAGAAGCTGATGGGAAACCGGTCGATGAAAAGCTCTATAGAGCCATGATAGGCAGTCTGTTGTACCTTACTGCGAGTCGACCTGATCTATGTCTAAGGGTAGGTATTTGTGCACGATATCAAGTCTCTCCAAAGGAATCACATATGAATGTTGTCAAACGCATTATCAAATATGTGAAAGGTACGTTGGATTTTGGTCTACATTATACCTTTGAAACTAATGTGAATCTTGTAGGTTTCTGTGATGCTGACTGGGCAGGGTGCTTGGACGATAGACATAGCACATCTGGTGGATGTTTCTTCCTTGGAAACAACTTGGTAACCTGGCATAGCAAGAAGCAGAACTGTGTCTCTCTATCAACCGCCGAGGCTGAGTATATCGCCCTGGGGAGTTGTTGCACTCAATTACTGTGGATGCGCCAAATGCTC
>NC_027756.1:19235035-19244927 GCF_000695525.1 Brassica oleracea var. oleracea
TGAGTTCTATAAACTTGTCTAACCGGTTCAGCATTCACGTACCAAACATGTTGACATTCGACATCACTTTGTGAGAGAGTTGGTTGAGATGAAAATCGTGAACCTGGAGCATGTACCAACTGAAAGACAATTGGCTGATCTATTCACCAATCCTCTGGACTATAACACATTCCTAGGCCTTCGAAAGGCCTTAGGGATTGTGAATCTCTGAATAAGTCCTGTCAGAAGAGGAGAGCTGCTGTATATATGTGTTACTGCTTGTCGATATGTCACCACAACCCCAAAACCTTGAGCCAACAAGTTTGATTGTGAAGCTTACTCCACCTATCTTCTAAATAGTACAGTCACTTGATTCGCTGGTGAAAGACACTCATCTTGGACCAGGATGCTGCAACATTTTTGGTCTGAGCATTGATCACTGTCTGGATTGAATGAAGAAACACAACAGAGACTGAGTGAAAATAGGTAGAAGGAGAATATCGTATCTCATGCAAATGCAAAGAAAAAAAAAGGAAAGGCTTGGAATGATGGATACTCGTTTTGGAGCTGGATGACACAACATTCAGACTCTGATTTCGATCACTGTCCGAGCTGGGCAGGGTTGATGTCAACTCTTCGAGATAGCTCAGCCTGGAGCGAGGTGTTGCCCCACTTTGTCTCTATTATTGACAATTGTCTCACTCACTTGAGTTGATAAACAAACTCTGATAAAAGAGAAAAAAAAAATTCGTTTACTCTGTCTGTCGAGTTGGAGAGACCGACCCACAAGATGTCTACACTGTGTTTCCAGACCATACATATGACTGTGCTATAGGAGCTAAGGTGTGAGGGAGTTGTGCAGTAGAATCATGTATGTGTCAGCTACTCGGCTGAGAAATAGCTACAGATTTGGGTTGGTCTCTCTGATCTCTATTAAAACCTCATGGTGACCTAGTACGAGTGGGAAGCAATCTCTGTAGCTCTCTTCTGGATGCTAAAGGCATCCTTGAGTATGTCTTCTGGTGGTTTGTTCAAGATACGGTTTCTTTTGCATGATGTATTGCTCACAAGGTCGTGATTATCAATCCCACAAACTCTCTCTCTTACAAACGTAAGTTATGTTTGTACATGGTAGTTTTAAAACTTAATAAATAAATAAATGCAACGGTTTGATTTTGAGTCCTTCATTCGTTAGTTTGGGGTCGTTTGTCTTGGGCCTATTTTTGTGTGTTTCTAACAGGCCTTGTGAGTGTGCTTAGGGTTGGTACTTGTGGCTTGAATGATTCAGCCGATCTCAAGTGTCACACTCTCTCTCCCTTGCCGGCACACTCGATCTCTCTCTCTCTCTAGAGACATGCAACCAGCAAGAAGAAGCTCGCGGCTCTCAAAGCTGAAGAATGTTGAGTCCGATCCGCCATGTGCCTCCGAGACAGCTCCGATGAACACTTCTGACATCCCTTCGGGATCGTGTCCATCCTTACGAAAGCGGCTTCGCCATCGTGTCTTAGCCGGTGATACTGCGCCTCCTCCAGAGCACATTGAGCCGGAAGCTGAGTCTCTCTCTGATGAGGAATCCTCTGACGACAACCCCGATGAAGCTCCGGTTGCAGCTGATACTCCTGAAAATCGCTCCAAAGAACAGAGATATACAGAAGTCGGAGTGTTTATCAAACTAAAGCTCAGTTCTATCCAGAGCTTATGCGACCACAAAGAATGCCAATGACCAGAAACTTCTTCTCAATGGCGGCGACTGAGCGGTACAAAGACCTCCGAGGCCGGAAGTTCATTCCTCAGCAGTGTATCTCTCTAACGGACGATAATCTCTCTGATGTCAGAAAATTGTGACTGGAGCAGGTTTGATTCACACACTCACTGATATCGATCCCTATCAGCCGAATGTGGTAAGAGAATTCATTGCTAATCTCCCTGAGGCTGAGGAACGAGACGATGGTGTAGCTGTGTATGTCAGAGGCTCTCTTGTTGATTTCTCTCCGAGTCTGATTAATTCTCTGTACTGCATTCCTTGATTTGAAGAAGATCCCAACTGGATGGATGAAAGTATTGATGAAGTTTGTGGTTTTCTCACTGACGGAAGAATAAGACGATGGGAGAATATGAGTTCGAAGTATCTCACCGCTACAAATCAGGTTCTATACAAACTCGTCTGCTCGAATTGGATTCCTACCATGAACTACACATCTATGAATCAGAAGCGTTTCAGGTTTGTCTACATGCTCCATCATAATGATGGATTCGACTTTGGGAAACTAGTCTACGATCAAATTATGGCGATGGCAGGAAACACTACGACAGAGAAGACTCGTTGCATCATGTTTCCTACCTTGATTCAGCAGGTCATTCTCTTTCAGCGTACTATACCTCCTGACACTCTAAATGATGAATTCACGGGAACTCCAAAATTGGTCGTCAAGGACATTAAGGCCAGTCGAGGGTCTGGAGCAGATTCAAGTGCTGCTAGTCTTGAAGAAGACATCAATCGTACCATTGCTGGTCTCAAAGCCATTCGAGTTCGCCTGAGGAGTAAGGGAGTTGTACAGTTTTTATATCTTTACCTGCTCCTTGTCTAACAAATATGTTTTTCTCTTATTGTGCACCTAAGCAGGGGGAGATTATGTGCAATATGTCTCTCATCCTGCGTTTGATGAAGACGAGGAGGAGGATGGAGATGATGAAGACGAGGGAGAGGATTGAGGCGTCTCTGAATAACGACTGTGTCACATCTAAATTTCTTTAGAAAGTGTGATGTTGATGTTATCTATCTTGTGGCATCTAAGACTTAGACTATGTGTATCGGCTATGCTTTTTATGAACCGTATTTGCAACTTATTTAAGAATGTGTTTTTCAGCTCATGATTAATGGTTTAAGTTTTCTAGTTATCTCCATGGTCTTGGATATTTGTGCTGTGTGGCTGTTTCCAGTGCAGGATGTTTACGTTGTCACATTCAGATAAAAGGGGGGAGAATGTAAGCTCAGGAAAAGGAGCCTGTCGGATCGTGAAACGGAGGGGGTGGTACACGATTTGATGGATTTGTAACTCCCGGTTACAAGTCAGTTATGAGACGATGACGTGTCAGTGTCTCATTGGTTCCAGGATATTACTTTGGCGTGAAGCAAAGGAGATCTGGAAGATTTGGCTTATCACAATATTAGGAAAGATAAAATATTATGTTAAGGGTATTTAACCTGATTACTTTGGGTAGATCGAGGTTAGCCGTTTAAGATTGAAAAAGCTAGAGCAAGAGGTTTGTTCTTGAGAGCTGAAGAAATACGAGTGACCTTGTGTGCAGCTCGTGTTTCTGTTTCGTGAGATTAGAAATTGGTCAGTCTCTAGTCGTGTGTGACAGAGAGTAATTCGGATTAAACAGATCTAGGAAGATTGTTTAACAGATTTCTAATATACAAGAAAGCGTTTCTTGGTATCCTGCGTTTTTGTTCCTGTAACTGGTAGTCTCTGAACTTTCAGCACCTTGCATCAGCCAATAACCGCATGAAACAGATAGCTGCCCGTAAGAGAAGAGATGTCGAGTTCACAGAAGGGGAGTGGGTGTTCTTGCGTCTGCAACCGTACCAGCAGAAAACAGTTTTCAGGCGATCTTCGTAGAAGTTATCCAACAGGTACTTTGGTCCTTTTCAGATTGAGAAACATATTGGTCAGGTAGCCTATCGCCTTAAGTTACCAGAGGGAGCCAAGATACATCCTGTCTTTCATGTTTCATTGTTGAAGAAGCGTTTGGGTGACGATGAGCCGTCGTCGGTAGAGTTACCTCCGCTGCGAGCTGATGGATTTTTTCACTTGGAACCAGCGGAAGTATTGTCTGTGCGCCGAGTTCAACATGGTCCTAAGGAGGTTCAGGAAGCATTGATTAAGTGGAAGAACATGCCAATTGAGGAAGCAACTTGGGAGGAATATGATCAACTGGTGGCGAGCTTTCCCTTCTTTGTCTCGAACCTTGAGGACAAGGTTCTTTTTGACCGCGGGAGTGTTGATAGGATAGCACACGGTGGAATTGAGAACATAGTTGACAAGATGGTCCTACGTAAGTCAACTAGAGCAATGGTACCAACAAGAAGATACGTGGTCTTATTCAATGAAAGACCTAGTCGTGAGGAGATAGTTCTCCACTTTGTTGCATTCCTGTTTTGTAGGAAGTTGAGTACTTCCACTTTCCCTCATTCACGTATTGCAAGGAGTCATATGACTCCATTTGTTTTCTTATTTAAGCTAATGAAAAACCCAGAAAAAGGTAGACTTATCAACCAACAAATATCTTGAGTACTTGTGTTATTTACAATCTCTTTAGCTTTGAGGAGGGACCTTAGCACTATGGATCCCATCTTCGTCCAGTGGCATGTATGTTTATTTCGAACATTTTATTGATTCTGCAAATTATCAAGTGAATTTTCTCCGTCTTTATCTTTATTTATACAGTGCAAAACATATTTGTTGATAGATCATCTATCATTAGATTGTTTTTCAGGTTTTTACTGAATAAAACTCCGTACTTACTTCGTCGACGTTAAGTTTACCTTCAACAAGTGAGTTTTGATTAAAAATTACGTTAAGCGTTAATTTGGAGAGCAAAAATGTAAGCATGGATATAAAAGGAAACATGAAAAAAACAATCGAGAATATGATTATAACTGGTGCGAATTTATGGCAACTATTCTTGTTAAACACTTTTGAATCATCTTATTGTCTGACTGTTTATCGCAAAAGAATAGTGCTAATTTTCAGTCTAGACTGTAACTGAAAGAGGACCTTGGGCATATATAGGAGACGAGGAAAGATTTTAGTCCTCTAGACAATGTACATATATAGTTTAGCGGTACACTTACTTGTTACTTTCTCCGTACTCTCTACTTGATCGGTATAAGGGGCGAAACCAAGTAGCAGACTATGGGTGCCTATGCACCCACTAAATTTTTACTTTTGATTATCTTACAAGGTAGATGAGAGGAAATTATTAGATAAACTGGAAATTTATTTTATTGCACCCATTAATTTGGTTTACAAGTTTTATGCACCCAGTGAAATTTAAGTCTAGATTCACCCCTATTGGTACTTGAACCGTAAAATCGAGTATATGAACTGATCAAGTTGAGTATCAAATATTCTAATTTAATTACTTACACGTACAAGACAAGTATCAAAGTAACTACTTGGCGTTATTTAGCTTGTTACCCGTTCTTGTTAATGAACAAAGAAACATTTTTCTAAATCATAGTAAAATAACTCGTTTATATTTCAATTTTTATAAATGGATTAAATATAAATGATATATTCATATAAGCATTTTGAATTTTTCTATATATTATATTTCTTGAATTAACTAAAACATAGGAAAACAATGAAATATTCTTTATATATAATAAAGTTAATTATTTTTATATTCCAGCAAATTATCAAATAATTTATCAATAATTATCAAGTAACTTGAAAGTAACTACAAGTAACTTGAAAGTAATTACAAGTAACAAATAATAAAACAAGACAATTAATTTGCAAGTTGGTCTTTTTTTCAGCAAGTACTTAGAAACCTCAAGTACTTGATTTTAACAAGCCCAAAATTTTAATCTTCGTACAAACTAAGTCGAATACAAAATATACCAAAAATGCCAAGTACTCTGACTTGTGTCCATCCCTACAATGATATATAGACGTTCTAGACAGTCCAAAAAACCCCAACCAAATATAACTCGTCATCGACTTTGTCAATCCTACATTGCATTGACTCAACTTGTACTAAAATAAGATGTGGCCAGAAACGACTGATCCAATTTTATCTATAGACCAAGAACTACTGGATTCGAGTTTGTTGGAATCATCACATGGTAACTATAACTTGATTTAAGTTAACTTAAATATCAAATATAATTAGAAACCCAACTGATGTCAAAAAAAAAATTAGAAACCCAACTAATTCCCATCATACTGTAATTATGAACCTTTATTCTTTCCTAGACATTCAAGAATCACGATAAACATTCTAATTTTACCACATAAAAAACGTTTTAACCTTGGACTAATATGAATTGTTAATGTTGCACTTCTATTCTGCAGATAGCTGCTATACCAAACGCATATTATCCATATATATTTAACTAACAGTGTCATCTCCTAATCTTTTTAAGATAGAACTACATTCTGATCCGCCATTTCAATGGGCATGTATATTTTTTGTTTAATTTTTTTTTCTGATAGTTTGTTTATTAAATGATATACAGAGCCAATAATATATTTATTATTTTATATTTTAATTTATTTATAAAGTAAAATTATTATATTATGATAGTTTGTTTTTAATTTAAGAATTGTTGGTATTGTAATATTTTGGTGACCAATCTTATTTATATATTCAAACTTTGATGTTCGAGAGTTATTAGCAGAATATCTATATATTTATAATAATTGACCAAAAAATAAAATAATATTTAAGATATGAGAATTTTTTAATTTTTCAATAATGTATATACATTTTTTGTTAATATGATAATATCTAGATTTGTTTGACTATTTAGAGAAAATATTTTTTGTCATATGTTTGATTCTTTTTTTTATCAACTCTTGATTCATTACTTAAGTCCAAAAGGCTTTACAAAGTGGTTTTTGTTGAATATTAGCTTAAGAGACATATACCTATGTATATGTGTATATTTAAATCTATTATTATAATTATTTATGTATATGTTTGGTGTGAGTGGAAGACAACGAGAGAGAGATGTAAGTGAAAAGAGAGTTATCTCATTATGTTTTCTTCTTGTGTTACAGCACAAACTATATATATACGAGTCATAAACCGACTCAAGACAACACCTATGATACATATGTAAGACAAGTGTTGATCCGACAAGGATGACTTAGCTATCAAGACAAAGACATGTGTCTTTTGATGACTAATCACTATTTCTAACACTCCCCCTTGATTAGTCATCTTCTATTACGTAATGCCTCGTTAAAAACCTGGTCATGGAAAAACCTATTGGGACAAAAACCATGACAAGGAAAAAAGAGTACGCTGTCGTAATCTCCTCCTGAAAGTAGTGGACCTAGCTTCGTCGTTACAGGTAACGCAAATGCCGCATTCCGATACCGTAGACATGTTTTCGGAATGTTGTCGTCGGAAGAGCTTTGGTGAACAAGTCAGCTGGATTGTTGCATGATCGTACATATTCGATGTCCACTTCTTATTTTTCTCGAGCTCCCTTATGTACGAGGAAAATTTTGGAGGGATGTGCTTTGTTCTGTCGCTCTTGATATAGCCTTCTTTAAGTTGAGCAACACAAGCCGAATTGTCTTCAAATATTTTCGCCGGCTCTTTCTCATTGACTATTATGCTTGCTTCTTGTATGTGTTGACTCATTGATCGAAGCCACACAAATTCTCGACATGCTTCGTGAAGCGCAATAGTTTCTGCATGATTTGAAGATGTCGCAACCAGAGTTTGTTTCTGGGACCGCCAAGAGATTGCGGTTCCACCAATCGTAAAAATATAGCCAGTTTGCGATTGAGCCTTATGAGGATCTGATAAGTATCCTGCATCTGCAAAACCAACCATACCAAACTCGGGTTTTCTAAAATAAATTAACCCTAAATCAACTGTACCTTGGAGGTAACGAAATACATGCTTTATTCCGTCCCAGTGCCTGCGAGTAGGAGCAGAACTATATCTTCCTAGTAGATTAGTAGCAAAGGCAATATCAGGCCTAGTACAGTTTGCAAGATACAAAAGCCCACCGATAACACTCATATAAGGTACTTCAGGACCTAATATCTTCTCACTATCTTCGCAGGGCCTAAAAGGATCTCTCTCAACATCGAGAGTTCTACCAACCATTGGAGTACTCAAAGAAGTCACTTTATCCATATAAAAGCGTTTAAATAACCTTTTCGTATAATTTGATTGATGCACAAATATTCCTTCTCGGAGATGCTCTATCTGGAGCCCAAGACAAAACTTTGTCTTGCCGAGATCTTTCATTTTGAACTCCTCTTTCATATGAGTTCGAGCATCATCAACCTCCTTTTGAGTTCCAATTATGTTCAGGTCGTCTACATATACAACAATGATCACAAAGCCAGATGACGATTTCTTTATAAAAACGCATGGACATATCGCATTATTCACATATCCTTTACTCAAAAGATATTCACTTAAGCGATTGTACCACATGCGTACGGATTGCTTTAATCTGTAAAGTGATTGCTGTAACTTGACCGAACAAATCTCCCTGGATTTTTTCTTTTAATGCCCCTGGAATTTTCAATCTCTCAGGGAGTTTCATATATATATCGTTAAACAACGATCCATACAAATATGCAGTCAAAACGTCCATAAGATGCATTTCAAGATTTTTAGATGCCGTTAGGCTCATCAAAAATCTAAACGTAACTGCATCCATTACCCGGGAATACGTTTCCTCAAAATCAATTCCCGGTCTCTGAGAAAATCCTTGGGCAACTAATCAGGCTTTATATCTTGTTACTTATCTCACGAATACCCACTTATACCCAACAAGATTTATATTCTCAGGCGTTATGACTATAGGTCCAAAGACATTCCTTTTATTTAGGGAGAATAATTCAATTCGAATGGCCTTCTGCCACTCCTCCCAATCATGTCTTTTAACATTCCAAAATGGACCTTGGATCGGGATCATCATTTTCATGACCGATATCTTTGGACACAGAAAATGAGAACATTCCATCAACATTTTTTTTCTATTACTTTTCATCAAGGGCGTAGTTGATGTAAATCTCATACTTTTATGTTCCCTTCTCGTCATCTGGACCTATATCTTTATTTGGTTCTTCTTGATCCTTTTCATTTATGTCTTTTTCGGACATTTTTCAGTATCAGGTTCTTCTGGAACCTTACCATTTATGCTTTATTTCAGACATCTTTCAGTATCAGGTTCTCTTTGAACCTTTCCACTTACTTTATTTCAGACATCTTTCAGTATCAGGTTCTCTTTGAACCTTTCCACTTATGTCTTCTTTCAGACATTTTTCAGTATCAGGTTCTTCAGGAACCTTGCAACTTTTCTCAACCAATTTCTGTCGGAGATTTTTATCTCTAGAACCCGCTAGTCTCTTCCTCTTTAACTGAACCCTAGGTTCATTTATTTTGTTACCATCACTTTGTTCTTTAGGAACATCAACTCTTGATGGAACATTTTCAGTGGGTATATCAAATCGTATCTGTGAACACATCTGGTAACTGGTTTGCAAATGCACAATTTTCTGAACTTCCAGCTCTCTTTGATCCATAGGGGGATCAAGGTGTAACAACGATTATGTACACCATGTAATCTTTTTAGGAATTTCTCAAATTCCTCCCCCTAACGCTAGAAATTCATCCTCATTAAAATGGCAATCGGTAAATCGTGCCGTAAACATATCACCAGTTATCGGTTCAAGATACCTTATATGCGGCTTGTTCTAACTCTTCCAGAGTTCGATACATTCCCGGGAGCATCTTTAACTCTCAAGGGACTACTAAATATCAAGATGCAACTCAAGTCATTTTTGTCCTGCCAGACATTTCAATATATTGCATCTATTTTAAATTTTCTCCAGTGACCTCGGAACAAGCCGTTTTTCATACCTCAAGGTCATCTTTCATTTCATTCTCTGGAGAACTGTACCTTGGACTTTTGGTCCAAAAATCTCTCGTTTTTCTAACGAGCTTTATATCAAATTGATGGCCAATCAATTCGCTTTACCCTCATACATAGAGGTAGATTCATAATCCTTATTTATATAGCGCTTTTTCATTTTATCGTCGACAATCTATTTTCTCTTTGGTTCAATCTTTTTATCCGTACTGATATGGTTAATCGAGATCTCTTTATCATCATCGATGATTTACCCAGGTACCTGACTGTAATATT
>NC_027756.1:19245863-19261856 GCF_000695525.1 Brassica oleracea var. oleracea
GACCGACTTGATGGTTTAGTATCATGATTTCATTTTTTTTTTCAGTTTACTCGGAGGATTTACATCAACTCCGATCCTTTCTTTCAAGGATTTAACTATCAAAGATCTTCTAAATCTTTTCTCATGATACACCTCATCTTATAAACCATCATTGAAGTGGGGTAAAATATCATGGTTTTTCTTTTTCTCATCCGATATCGTTTCAACTTATCGATGATTTCTCAAAGCTCATTTTCTCTCAGGTGCATCTTTGCACCCACTACCCAAGTCTTATAATTATTTCTCGTAATATCAAGGGCATTTATTTTGAGCTTTGTCAAATTTAACATGATAACCGTATCCACAGAATAATAATATATAAAGACGGAAATTTAAATGCATAAATTAAAAGCATAAAATAAATGCATAAATTAAATTGCAGAAATTTTAAGAGCAATAAATAAAATTGGAGGCTTAGCCTACCACATGATCCGAGGAGTCTTACCATATTGATCATTTTTCAAAGTCCGAGGAGACATGGTCTACCATTTTGACTTTTACTTATTTCAAGGTCCGAAGAGACTTAGTCTACCATTTTTGACCTCTTTTTATTTTTAATTCACGGAGGCAACACCTACCACGTGATCTCTGATCGTGAAGGCATAGCCTACCATAACGATCAGTCGGGAAAGGCAGAGCCTATTATCCCGATAAATGAACGGAGAAGGTCCAGAAACTCAACTCTTGCATATATGTACCCGAAATACAACCCACAAATCAAACAAAGATAATAACCTTGATCTCTTAAAAATTTATGTTTAGAAGCAAAATTTTCATTATCATTATTAAGAGCAAATGTCAAAGTCTTAGAACATAGAAGAAAAAATTATAAGTAAGATGGTGGACTTTCGATAAAGAGGGTGATGGATGTGAAGGAGTTTTTCGTGTTGGGGACCCTGAAATTTATTTTTAAATAAATCAGTGAACATAGATTAGTGTTACGAATCAAATAATTAGTTCGTAGAGTAGGGAGACGTACTTGTAAGTAGTCAGGTGTCCATCATCAGGGTATGAGTTTTAGTTGTGATTCGTTTCTTGTGGTACCTCGAGTACTGCATAGCAGGTAAATGTGAATTATTAGATAGATAACCACTTTAGAAACCGTCAATGAGATTCTGAGTTTTCAATTTTACTTACACTTTTGGGAACGTAGGCGGTTGAAGATTTCTTTGTAGACTATGTTCTTCACTTTTTGTTTGTGTGAGTCTTCGCCTTTGATGATTTTTAGTCCTGCTTTGCTTGTTACACGTGAGAGGGCCACATACAGTTGACCATGTATGAAGACCGGTCTAGGAAGATATAGGAAGACATCTTTTAAGCTTTGGCGCTGGCTTTTGTTGATTGTCATTGCATAACACAATCTGATAGGGAATTGTCGTCGACGTAAAGTGAACGGTAGCTTTGTATCCCCATGCAAGAGGACTATTCTTGGGATCAAAACTTCATTTCCAATTTTAGGAGGCCTCTATTTGGTTGACATCACCATACGCAGCATCGACAACTTGCTTTAATGACTCATCCTTAGTTTCTTGGACCAATGAGGGGTTGACGGTTAAGATTTGGTCTTGGTAGACATCGTCCTCATCTTCTTGTTCTGGTTGTGGACGACCTTCACCGACTTTGAGAAGCCAATCAGAGAACTCTTTTTTGTCCTGGTTGACTTGCATATTTGTCTTCAGAGGGAACTTGTGGCAGGTATTCCATAGATATGAATGACTTATCGAAGCTAAGACAGTATCAGCTCTACTCCCTTGTGGAACTACCGGAAGGATCTGTCTAAAATCACCACCTAACAAAACAGTTTTTCCGCCAAAAGTTTGATCCTTTGCGTGTGGATTTTTCATAGACATTATGTCCTTCAAAGTTTTGTCTAATGCTTCGAAGGCATGTTTGTGCGTCATAGGTGTCTCATCCCAAATTATGAGGTCCGTTTTCTCAATGAGTTCAGCGAGCATCGTACCTGGTTTGATGTTGCAGAGCTTATCTTCATCGAGCTTCAAAGGAATATTAAAGCGAGAATGAGCTGTTCTTCCGTTTGGTAGGAGCAATGCGGCTATTCCTGAAGAAGCTACCGGGAGAACGATTTGTTTCCTCGAGCGAAGTCTGGATATAATGGTTTGATAGAGGAATGTTTTTCCTGTGCCCCATGCGCCATGTACAAAGAATAGTTTGCCATCACTGATTCGTAAATCGCACGCTGCTGGGCGTTAAGTAAGTTGTACTGACTGACATGTCTGAGTGTTTCCTCGGCAACATCGTAATCCATTTCTTGGTTCCACAAACTGTTCCCCAATTCTTTTAGCAAAACAGGTTTGATCTTTGACATCTCTTTAATATCATTTAAAGAATGGTCTTGCATGCGCATCAACTTTTCCACTTCGATTAACGTGTATTGCTCTAGGGTCTCATCATCCAGTTCCAGATTTGTGTGGCCTAAGATCCTTTGTCTCTTGTGAAGTATGTCCTCGCTCATTGATTTCCATGAGTGCTCACATAGTCCTTTGGGGCTTGCAACGAAGCAATTGTTTAGGAATGTGACAAACATATCGCGGAGTTGGTATGGGGTGGCTGTTCTAGCACCCTCCGACATACTCTCGAGCCATTCAACATCATCGTCCAAATAGCCTCGTGCGTGACAAACTGATTTGAAGTCAGGGTATTTCACGTCGTTGAAAGTTTTCAGCTCGTCGTAACTTCTAGGATCCTTAATCTTATTAATGAGGATCCTCAGATAGTATCGATCACCTGCTGATGGATGGACAGCCACAATTCGCCCAAGACAATTCGCCCAATGGTTTTTCCTTTCTTACGTTCAGTCCAGACTTTGGAATTGTTGTTCCATACGAAATATTCAGGTATTTGCACATATGTTAATGTGCGTGCAAATTCTGACCTTCTGCATAATACCATCCATTCAGTAAACATTGTCTTCTCAATACCTGGTTTGCGAATTACGCGGACGAGGTTGTCAGTTTCTTTAATTGTGATGTTATGTTCGCCTTCTAAGTGAATGATAAACTTCTCAACGGACGACTTTCTTTTGTGTATGTGAAATGCGAAAGTTTGCCACATGGACTCACAAGCTGATAAATACCGAGCTTCGATGTATTCTTGGATCTCATTCCGTTGCTTAATCACTTTTTCCTTTGGTTCTCCAGAAGCCATTGTGTCAGAGGTAGTTTCCGTATTTCCTTTTTCAATAACTGCGGATGCTCTGCCAACACCCTTGGTTATGTACTTGAATAAGTACTTCACTGCACTTGTACGATTACACCATTCCACATTAATATGAACCTTGTACTTCTTTAGGAGATTAATGTTATGAGGTACAACAAACGTGTTGTTTAAATTTGCCCCACTTTTAACCACGGACTCATTTTCATTCCGGCGGCGACGATATAATACATACCCTGATTTATCAATCGAAGTGTTGTCATTATACGGCCGATGATACTTCTTTGTGCACACATTATTTTCCATACACGGTGACTTCAGATTAATGACACCACATGGACCATGGATCATGTGTTTTGTCACTAAATTATAAGCTTATGAGTCTTCTTCTTTGTTTGAGAGCTTGGCTGAAATAATCTCATCTACTTCTTCTGAACTTGGTGTTCTGGAAGACTTTCCAAACCAAAATAATATAAGGGAGGCCCCTTTTTTGAAACTCTATTCTGTGGAGAGCTGCTGTGTATGGCTTGAATAAAGTTCCTTTTTTGAAATCCTTCAGTAGCTGATCTAACTTCATTTTAAAGACCCGACATTCGATGTCTGGTCTATCCTTGGGAGAGTCTCCACTGTATATCTCAAGATGTTCCTTAATCCCTCTCCAGTTAGGATTGGCCGTCATTTTGATAAACAAATCCGGGTTCCCATATTCTCTGCAGATTGCCATCGCTTCATGGTATTTCTCAACTAAGTATCGAGGCCCGCCGGTGAAACTTAGCGGCAATATGAACCTTTGTCCAATGACTTTAGCATCAGTGTCACCCTTGCTAACAGCATTGAGTACATTACTATAGAGCTCGGCTCGCAAAACATCTTGATTATTCCTAGCCCACCTTAGCCGGTCTTCTTCGATTGCCGTAAAAACGTCCACAGCACATTGATGGAGGAGACGACCCCTTTAACCAATGTCATCCCCTGGTTAAGACGTGTTTGTATCTGAGCAGCGTAGTACTGGCGTATTGTCAGGAATTGTCTTGTTCTCGAGGTGCCTGTTTGGAGATGTAATGAGATCTAGGGGTGAAATCCATACTCACCATATGGAAAGAGAAGAGGATATTGGAGGCTCATGTACAGAGGGTGGTCGTCACGTATCTGCTGCAAAGTGTCAGATTGGAATTGAACGACTATATCTCGTACTCCAATTGTTGATGACATATCCCCTACGATAAGGCATACGACCTCACTCGTACTTGGAAGATCATATTCTTTACCTTTTCCTTTATCTGAGAGCAACCTTATATTAAACTCTTGCCCGTTGCCTTCGTAGTAGTCACGTGTCCGTCGGAAAAGCTTAGCTAAACAGTTATTCTCGTCAATCATCTCGATGAGGCGCGCCAAGGTTGTCTTGTCAAGATTACCTTCTGTTGAGGTTTGGCCCATCGCGTTTAAACGGTTTCTGACTTTGTTGCCCGTATCAAATATATAAAGCTGGAGATATTCAGGGGGTCAGCCTTGTCTCGGTATAAGCGAGCCAATTCTATGGTGGGTTTGACCTTGAATCCGTACAGTGTAAGGTCCGGGAGCATTCACCACACTATAATCCATCTTTATTCCAATGGAGGTGAAAGCCAGTACCGAATTATAGACTCGAATAGCGTCTCGAAACCACCTATACTGAAGAAGTTCTTCTAACAGGGGTGGGGGTTGATTGATCGGTGGAAGCTTTATTTGGCCATGGTTACAGCAAATTGTGAAGGTTAGTTCACCTGTTCTGGAGTCTTTACCAGTACTCTCTGAAGTCCACATTAATGCACCACATTTTGTGCATTCTACGATGGGGTTATCTTCGGATATAGATGTGGAGCCTTTATCTATGGTTATACGTGTTTCAATTTGTTAAGACATATTGTGGTTAGTATTTTTATAGTAAAAAGCGTTTAATATTTTATAAAGAGATATAAT
Source organism: Brassica oleracea var. oleracea (assembly GCF_000695525.1). NCBI lineage: Eukaryota > Viridiplantae > Streptophyta > Magnoliopsida > Brassicales > Brassicaceae > Brassica > Brassica oleracea. The sequence continues at coordinate 19,251,036 of NC_027756.1, forward strand.
ATATATATATATATGATTTACTGTATTTTGTAGGCTCAGAAGCCATTTTGAAAAACACAAAGTAAAAATTCTTTTATGATCCGCATTGAAGGTTATTGGCAACCAAAGTTTTCCATCAGAATTATCTGACACTGATCGGATTTGGTTTCTTAAATATCGTGATCATTCTCGACACTGATTTTAAATAGTATTTTTAAATATGTACATTTCTTCCCAGTTCTTGTCGGGTGTAAGCGATGGGATTCTCGTGGAGCATATAGACCTATGCGTATTACATATGCAGATGAATAAATAAGGCTTTGTAATCGTTTCTTTAGTGTTTTGTGGTTGACAGAGATAGTTACCTTGCGGTAGGGATAACGTTCGTTTGGATAGCAACATGGCTTTTCTCATCCCTCGTGCGTTTTTGTGTCTCACTGGTTAAATGGTAAGCGATCCATTTAAGACAATATAAGCATAAGACATTGAGGAACAATAATGCTTATAGGTTTATCAGATTTTATACCGTAAAGGTCACATTTATCACAGCCACTTGTACGATTAAATTAGATAACTCAATTAGTTTATCAATAGATACTGATGAAGAATATATTATTATAATTCTTTTAAACTTACAATCATAATATTTGGGTTTGAACGTCGGTGGATTGCATATCTGATTGACTACAAAATATAATCATAATTTAAAATAATATGTTTGTGGAGTACAAAATAATATATCTTGAGAGTAATGACACACCTTTGGGTTTGTTGCGTGCTCCGAGTGGGCGACCTCTTTTTCTTTTTTGTGTGATTCCGGTAGAAGTTTCTGGACGAATAGAGTTTAGGAAGGTGTTATAATATATCTATATACTATTTTCTTTAAAGTTATGGGAAAACAACATATCACAAATAAAGTTTAAGGTATATTTTATACTCATCGTTATAAAAAATTATTTAGAAGAATGTCACGGTTCAGATCATTATGCAAGCCTCGGTGGGGGCAACAAAGAATAAAAAGAGTAACATGAAACTAATACTCTAGATATATGAAAAACTTTTAAAACTAAAAAAAAAATAGAAAATAATAAAAAAAAATAACAAAATTTAAAAATTGTAAAAAAAATAAAAATAGGTAAAAAAACTGAGGCAAAATATGATAATTAAGACGGTAATAGATCGTGCAGGCAGTTAGATAGTGCAGATAATGCAATAATAGATAGGGCAGAAATTTATTTTAAAAAGTTCATCTTGTATTAGAAATTAATATTTAGCTAATTATTTAATATTTTATAAAAATAAAAATTATTTATTCGAATGGTTTTTTAATTGATTATATATCTATAAGTTTGAAAATTATTAGCCTCGCGAGTGCAAGCAAAACACATATCATTCATACAAAGAAGAAGAAATTCATTGACTATATACATACATATTATTACTTTTCTTACCACGTTTTTATTAAAAGAGTTTTATCTTATGTTTATCAAACCATATACATGCTTTTCCCCTTATTAACACTAACTCTTATTAAAATGGAATAATAATATATGCGAACTCCGGCTTCTATTATATGTATAAAATAGAAAATAACAAAAAATTGAGTGAGTTTGTATAAAATATAAGACAGTAATAATACAGAAAATGTTAGTTTTAGTTTATTTACTATATAGAGAGTTTTTTTTAATTTTTTTACTATGCTATTATTTCAAAAAGAATTATCTTATGTTTATCAAACCATATAAATGTTCTTTTTTTATTAATTAACTCTTATAAAAAAAAGAAATAGTCATATATGAGAATTCAAGGTTCTGTTATATGTCACTAATAAAATGATAGTAAAATACAGTGTTTTCTATAGTATACAAATAAGTCCACGAATATAATTTATGTTTTTTTAATAATTGATTCCTAACCTTACAAAGTTTTAACAGATTTGTGGAGACCAGTTGGATCTCATCTGTAATTCAGTTCTAAATTTTATAGGCTATATGTAATTATTCTACGATATGATCGACAAATGTATAATATGTCAATCATAATTGTATTATAAATTTTTTATCTCATTTTGAATTGGGTTATTCTTATAAATAGACAATTTTCAAGTTTTGCTCACTAAATTATATCATAAGGAGGAGAATTACCAAAATGTTTCATTTAATAGGTAAATGACATTAATACCGTAGATATATTTTAAAAATTTATAAAATTTGAGAAATAAAAAAATATATAAATATTAAAGAAACAAAATAAAAACTTTTTTAAAAAAATTAAAAATAACAGAAAGAATTAAGGAGGAAAAAATACTTTTTAAAATATTTTTGGATTATATGTTTTCAAATACGAAATGTTTTTATTTTTATTTTTTTCCCCAAAGTTTTTTTTTCAAAACATCATTAAAAGTTGTAATTAAAAGCATAATATTAAAATATGCTATGAGTAATATCTGTCATTTTTTCAAGTTATATATTAGTTTTTTATATAGTTGGAACAAATATATGCTTTAAAAAAATAAAATTATAAATACCTGTTGTTTTCATATTAGTATATTTAGCTTAGTATATTGAGAGACATGTGAAGCTCTTGCGAGGGTACAGAGTTATTAGCCTACCTTTTATAAATAAAGATTGAAATGTTATTATTTAATAAAAATAATTTGCGATGTAAAAGAATATAAAACTTTAGATACCTGTTATCTCCATATTAATATATCTAGCTTAAGTATATTGGGAGACATGCTAAACCAAGAGTTGTGGTTTTGTTTTATACGTATTCTGTTTTAAAGCTATATGAACTATTTTCAATTCCGTTTGGTAAATACAATACTATATGCAAAAGTGTGTATTTTTGTACCTGCAGTTTCCAAAGGGGGTGTTCGAGGTGTGTTCTCCATTTTTGTGTAACTTTATCCTGAGAAGCAAATAGATTGTTAACTATAGGGGTGGATTAATATTCGTATACCGTTTGTTTGTAAAAATTTGTTACATTTACAGAGTCGTTTGGCGAGCTTTGTAGACAACTGTAAAAGGACCTAAGGAAGAACAGAGAAGGGGAAGAAAAATGTTACAGAGCGTTTTGATAATCGAATATGGAGATGGGAGTAGAAAGCGTTTTGTTTAATTCTTTAGGAGAAAGGATAGGAAAGATATTAAAGTGATTGAGATATGGGAATATTTTTACGTTAGTAAAGGAAAACACATTTAATAATTGTGTTTGACAATAACGTTATTTTCTCTTTTTGGTAAGTAAATCCTATTGTATTTAAGGAACAGTTGGGTTTGTCATAAACCTTATGGATTTGCCATATGGGAATATCCCCTATATATTAAAGGAGGAGCATTTTTTAAGGCTTTCCTTAATTCTCTATTGGTTATTTTGACATGGATGCATGAGAAGGCTTTATTCTCAATTTTGCATACGTGTCGCGCTGTGAGGGCTTCTCACAAAAGCGTAGACTTTAATGAAATAATTTATTTCCTTTTTTGATTCTTTTTCAGTTTATATTAAATGGCTTTTTCATATTTATAGACTCATTGCTTTTTCATGTCTACGGACTCATGGCTTTTTCACCTTCATCATGCTAAATATAATATAGAGACGAGAAATGTTGCTGCTCGAAGAGTACTTGAGCTTCCATCTTCCTCGATCAGTTTCGTGTAGAGACACAACTCAGTTCTGTTGCGAGTTATCACCTTCACCTTCATCTTATAGTACTGTTACGAGTTATCACAACTCGGTTCTGTTGTGAGTTATCACAATTCGGTTCTCTTGCGAGTTATTACAACTCAGTTCTGTTGTGAGTTATCACGTTTTGAAGTTGGTTAACAGAACGAGTTTTGCGTAATGAACATTATCCTTGGATGATTCATCTATTGTGTTAGCTTCTTAGATCTATTGATTTGTTTTCTCTTTAACAGGTTCTCTTTAACATGGAGACTAGCTACTCATGCGATGCTCGAGAAGATCCAGATGAGTCAATAGAATCAATAGAAGACATTATCCCTCATAGAGAAAATAGTTGTTCAGAAACTCCCTGAGAAAGACGAGGAACTCGAGATGATATAAAAAAAAGAGAAGCTTTACTTGAGGTGCGTATCGAACAAATAGCAATGGAAGCTGAGCTAGGGCAACAACGTGCAAAGTGCAGCGAGTACATGATCGCTGCTATCAACTAAAATCCGGAGGGAACTCACGCTCGACCAAGAGATAGCATCGAACGAAGTGGAGCCAGGAAAGTGGATGACACGCTTGGTTCAATGGGGGAAACAGTACAACGACGACGATGATGTGCAGTTTTATGGAGTGAGAGAGGAATGTATTTTGTTGTTGTCATGTAAGCATATGTGTTTGTGTAAGGAGTGTGAGAGGAAGCTTAGCTATTGTCTTTTGTGTCAATCTTCAAAGTTTCTAGGGATGGATCGTGATTTATACACGACGTGTGCATGCATTGGCAGGGACAGTGGAGACAGGGAAGTGGATGTCACGGCTTCTTGGGTATCTTAATAATCAACTCTATATAGTATAAGTTAGTTATAAGATTGTGCTAAAATTAGTTATATCATATAATTTTAGGCCGTTACGTTATTTTATATTGTATATGTTTTATATGTTACGTTTTACCTTTTTCAATGCATATAACAGGAACATAATTCTAACTATTATATATAATAATGTACGTATAATAAAGATAAGACTAGACCCTGATCCGCGCGCCAGCGCGAAGATGAATTTTTGGTTTTTGATTATTTATTTGATTAAATGATATATTTTTAATATTTGATCATATTATATTCACTAAGTAAATATTTTTTTTCATCTTAAACTATCTATTTTTTGACGAGTGTGAGGTATCATATAAGCAAATTGAGTATATATAGTTAATTAGAAAATTATAAGAACATAATTTTTTTTACGTGTGCGATATCATATAAACAATGACCCGTCCAGTTAATAGAAGTCATGAATTTTTTATTTGTGATTTTTTAATCTGAATCATTTCGTAAAAAACTATATTAAATTTTACATATTTTAATTAAAATATTTTTAAATATATTTACCTTTTTATTTGAAATGAAACTCAATATTTTTTTTAAAGCAATTATAACAAAACCTTTGAAAAATCTCTTTAGAAGTTTTTTTGAAAAATCTGAAAATTAAAATTTTAAATTATATTTATCCTAAAATATGATTAGTTTTGATGTAAACGAAAACTAAAATGATGTAAAAAATAATAATATTCAATGATAATAACAATTTAAATTGATTATTTAAAAAAACAAAATATTTACAAAAAATATTGTAAAAATTTATTTACCTTTCAAATATAAAATGAAAATATTATATTTATAAATAATAAAAATTATAAATAATAAAAAATATAAATAAAAACCATAAATTTAACAAATGACAAATAAGTTATATTATGCTAAAATTTTTCTTAATGTTATATTATCGATATGAGCAATAATACCATATAAATTGTTTTACAAACATAGCCATTCTTAAATATTTTTTGAATAAATAATTATTTTTAAATTTAATCAACTCAAAAATAATGCCCGTACGATTATGTGGGTCGAAATTTAGTTTTATTGATGCATGTTATATATTAGTGGTGCATGTTTTAGATAACATTTTAATGATGCACGTTTTGAAAAATCTCCATTATGAAAATTATGCACGTAAGAATAACTTATGAGTTTTATTATTAAAACTCATAAGTTATTTAAGAATATTTCATTAATGTGACTAAAAAGGACAAGGAATGAAAATAGGTAGTTTAAATTCATTTAAGGATATTTCATTAATGTAACTAAAAAGACAAGAAATAAAATATATATTTTAGATTCATTTAAGGATATTTCATTAATGAAACTGAAAAAGACAAGCAAAAAAATAGGAAGTATAATTAATGAAGTAGAAAATTTAAAAAGAAAATATGAAGTTTATATTCATTTAAGGATATTTCATGAATGGAATTGAAAAAGGACAAACAAACAAATAGAAAATTTAATTAATGAAGTATGAGCATTTTCAAATGGGTACTTCTCTTTTAATAATAAAGATGTGTTTTACATTTATTAACAAGAAATCTTTCAAAAATTTTACCTTAGGCAAATTGGTGTATATGAACATTATAATATTGTTTTATATCGTATGTGTTAAAGATGATCTACGAGCAATTAATAAATATTAGAGTAGTTACCAAGCAATTTTTTACATATAAAGAAATATCGTCGATCATTATTGATCCTCTTTGCTTAAATTAAATAAAAATGATCACGATTTTATAAATTTACCTTAAAATATGTAAAATACTATTATAAACATATAATAAGGAAAAGTTAATATTACCTTGACGTCCAATTCGAGAATAAGAATTAACGCATATATCACAGTACATCTTTTTAATAAATATCGTATATTATCAAGTTTATGTATATAAGAATCACTTGAGTAAACTTTTATTCACAGCTCTAAAACATCAGAACCCCGAACTTTTATTCCATAAGTCATGTGTCAAATTGAAACCATTCAAGCCAATGTGAAAGATTCGGGTGAGGATCATTAGTTTGTAGAAGCATTATTCTGCTGCTGGTGGCATAATGATTGAGATGGTTCTAATTGACTCCAACGTGAGTGTTCCATAACCTTCATCTTACTAAAACTGAAATTACTTTTGTTTCATCATTTAGTTTTGACTATCTTTTTGTTTATGTGTAGGATGTTAAGATTAATACAGGGCAAAGCAGTCTTTTGTCACTATAATTTACATTATTTTCTGAGAACGTCAAATATATAGAAACACAAAAATTATTCCAAAACGTGATGTAAAACAAAACGGAGGGAGTATCAACCTAAAAAATTAAATTAAATTTTCCTAAGAACCAATCTCGTCTATTTCTAATATGAATTCTAAATGTATTTTTTCAGTTTAGAGATAGGTTTCATTTTTATACAATAGCTAAAATTTTATATTTTAAAATCTTATTTTTCATTAACTTCACCACATTTAGTTACTAAATTATATTGTAATATAAAATTTAAAAAATATTTACCTTATTAAGTTTCAAATTTTACAATTGTTTGATAAACTATCTTAGAAATTCAAACAAAAGTAAAATAAACTGTATAAGGAAGATAAATTAAAAAAATTACTACACCATTTTAAAATCATTTTATACGGCATACTCACATTATATTTATGGTGAAGTTCAATAAATTATTAGATATTATCAATTAACTTTTAAATATTTTTATAATAAACTGTCGAAGATGGTTTTTAATCACATTTATATTTCTTTTTCTTTTATTTTGTGTTTGCGTATTTGAAAAACACAATTTCCCCACCAAAACAATCTCCTATCTATTGAAAATATAACCACACGTGATTTGTTCATGATGTGATATGGTGTTAGCGATATGGTTTTCTGCTCATCAACGTTGATCGTCCAGTGTAAAAATGCGGGATTGAACAAAGATTTGTGCTGTATAAGAAGCATGCTGAGAAGACATATCATCTTTTATTGCATTAGTCTTATTAAAATTTGGTAAGATCTAAGTGGAAAACTCACTGATTTTAACTCAAGTCAAAGCTGCTCAAACAGTATCCTTTCTTGTTTTCCCATAGATAGGCTCCGATTACCAATTAAAACCTTAAGTAAATTGAAATTAACATGGTTAGTCTAGGCTTGGCTTTGGCCCAAGTGGTTTACATGGTAGATCGTAACAGATGATCGGTTCATCCTCTGGCATTAGTCGAAAGGTATTCCAAACTCGGATCAGGCAGTGTGGTAGCCAGTCCACTCTGTAGCACTAAGTGCGTTCTTCCCGAGACCGACCGGATCAGCCGATAGAGTTTATCAAAAAAAAAAGCTGGGAGATAATATGAACTGTATTTGTTAGATAACAACCTATTATTTTCCTATACCTTCAAGCTGGGAGATAATAGATAATTAAACTGGGAAATATTTTTACAATACGTGTGGTTCAGCAATATTTACAAACCGGTTTGAAATTACAAATAACACAAGAGCGCAAATGTTTAATCATGCTGCAATGGCTGTTATCAAATGGTGAAAAATTGAGCAACAACTGTTACATTAGTTAATAACGAATGCAATGGTTGACTTGAACTTTCGCAAATTTTCGTATATATATTACAATTATTCATTTAAATGGTTTCGCTTTTTCACTTAAGCTTCCAAAAAAAATATTTTCTGCAATTTTGAATTACAATTTTTCATTTCTTTTAAATATATTGATTTTTGAAGTTAAGAGATGTGGCTTGTGAGTTTCTTAGAATTGACATTAAAGATGGCAAGACAAGTCATTTCTGGTTTGATGATTGGCTGGTTAAGGGGAAACTTATTGATGTCACAGGAGCAGCTGGCACCATTAATCTGGGTGTACTGAAACATGCCAAGGTTTGTGATGCAGTGACAGGTAATGAGTGGAACATTAGAGGAAGGAGAAGCCGGAGATTCCATGATCTTTACGATAGTATCTTGGCAATTGCACCCCCTTCACCTAATAAAGGAAGAAATATTATAATGTGGAAACATGGGGATGATGACTACAGACCTACTTTCTCAGCTGCTAGGACTTGGGATCAACTCAGAGTTAAGCGCAGATGATACGAAAGGAAGGAGATATTTTCAGATTCAGATTAAGGTATTGCTATTTCTCTGTAATCTGAATCTGAAAATATCTCTAAAACAGAGAGGGCTATAGACATAAAGATCTGCTGCCATAAAATTAAACTAACGGGTTTGAATGTAAAAGGAGACGGATGGAGATAAGAAGCAGAAGAGAGAACCATCGAAAACTTGAAACAAGTTTGAAAAACTATACAATCTCTTCAATATATAAAATTAAAAAAAACAAATAACTCCTAAAGGAAGATGATGACGTTCCAGTGAAACCCTGAGAGTGAAAAGATACAACTGTTAAGGGAAGATAATTTTTGCAATTTAGGGGACGCCTCTGAAGAGATATGAAGAAGACGTTGTTTGCTAAAATGACTCGATGACATCATATCCTTCATCTGATACAAAATTATATCCATTGGATTATATTTTTAGGGTAAACTCCACCGCTAGATTATAATTTTTTTTTCCTATAAAAAAATGCTGATGTCACCAGACACAAATTGTGGGTTTGCTATTATATATAGATATGTCTTAGTTAATACGCATATTTCCATAAACTCATAATCTTTACAAAAATTACTGAACCATCGTATTAATTTAAAACACTCCAACTATCTTTTTTTGATCTTGTAGTATTATTGTTCGTAAAAGATCATGAATTTTGTTCATGATTTTGAACCACTTGCGATTCAGATGTTTTTTTTTTACTTTATTTTTTTGGTATGAACCACTTTCTAACAATCAAATGATGATTGGAAGATGCAAAGCAGTTCCTCCTATATAGCATGAGAACCACCATCAGTACTGCCTTGCATTCACATCCTTGGTTTCAAAATTGAACTTTGTGGTCAATTACTAAAAAGTGTAGGATCTGACTGATAATTCATTGAATAGTTTACCAATCATATAAATGTGTATATTTAATAACAACTTGTTGCGTGCCGTTATATAGTTTTAATAAATATGTTGTCATTTCATTTTTATTACTACTAACATGATTTTTTAATGATTAATGATAATTTATTTTTAACGTTATGATCACTTGTTATTAGAAACATCAGAAGATGGTCTCTGCAGGTTTGTTCGCAGCTCAACCCAATAGGTGCTACGTCAAGGAAAATAAAACTGTTGTCGTTTTGTTTTCGCATGTCTGCTATTATTTATCTCATAGGAGAAGATGAGTACGTAGTAGACAAGGCGTTGCAACATAGGTTGAAGGATGGAAAGCCATTGTTGTTACGCCTTATCCTTTTCCGAGAAATGCAGGCCGGTACGTAAATCTAAGAATGTTTGCTTCATTTTGTGTAGATGTGTTGTTGATATTATCATCAATCTTGTGCCATTGCGGTCGCATTACCGTTTATGTTACTGGATATGACACCTCGCTTAGTGAGATTGATCTCGAGAGGGCCTTGCGTAAGCATTTCTCTTCATGTGGAGAGACACGTAGAGTCACCATTTCTAAATAGTATTCTTCAGCTGAAGTGTGTATTCATGGAGAAGATGCACAAGACAAGGCGATGGAACTTAATGGAAGCTACTTGGGAGGACGCCAATTACTTGTTGAGGTTACTAGCGGGGGAATTGACACATTTCACCGGATGCGTCTTTGTGGCCTACTAAACAGGGGTTTTTACACTACAAGAAAACAGCGGCATACTGAGGGAAAAAATCGTCGGAAATAACTCCTCGGAAATTCATCTTTCCTCGGAAATCCCTCGGAAATTTCCGACGGAATTCCGAGGAAACCCTAATTCCTCGGAATTTCCGAGGACCACAAGTTCGTCGGAAATTCCTCGGAATATTCCGAGGAAGATGTCGTCGGAATATTCCGAGGGATAAACTTCCTCGGAATATTTCCAAAATTAAAAAAAAATTTATAAATTTATTTTTTTAAATTGAAATTCGAAAATATAAAATTAAAATTGAAATAGAAAACATATTTAAAATACAAAAAATAATAAAATAGTTTTTATAAATAAAAAAAATGTTTTATAAATACAAAATTAGTTTTAATAAATATGAAATCATCTTTTTATAAATACAAAATAGTTTTTATAAATACAAAAAATAATAAAATAGTGTTTATAAATCAAAAAAAAATATTTTATAAATACAAAATTAATTTTAAAATATGAAATCATCTTTTATAAATCCAAAAATCGAATTTATATACAAAGAACGGTTTGTA